>NW_027556848.1:0-78329 GCF_041903045.1 Epinephelus lanceolatus | reverse complement strand
CAACTAGTGATGAATAACCACAAAGGACACTGCCTTGCTACTATAGCTTCGCAGCATGTACATGTTTCTGGCTTGGAAACTTAGTTCTGAGTGCTTCTGTGTGAACAAAAGTAACAGCCTCAGTGACAACATGCTGTCAATGCTTTTCGGGCCTGAAACCACTAAAGTGACAGGTTGCTTGTTTTACTGACCAACTAGTGATGAAAACCACAAGCACTGTCCCTTGTACTATAGACTTCAGCAAAGTTACATGTTTCTGGCTTGGAACTTGTTTCTGAGTGCTTCTGAGACAAAAGTAACAGCCTCAAGTGACAACATGCTGTCAAATGCTTATCGGGCCCTGAAAACACTAAAAGTGGACATGTTGCTGTTTTCTGACCAACTAGTGATGAAAACCACAAGAAACTGCCTTGCTACTATAGACTTCAGCAAAGTACATGTTTCTGCTTGGAAACTTGTTTCTGAGTGCTTCTGGACAAAAGTAACAGCCTCAGTGACACATGCTGTCAAATGCTTTTCGGGCCCTGAAAACACTAAAAGTGACATGTTGCTGTATTCTGAGCAACTAGTGATGAAAACCACAAGAAACTGCCTTGCTACTATAGACTTCAGCAAAGTACATGTTTCTGGCTTGGAAACTTGTTTCTGAGTGCTTCTGGACAAAAGTAACAGCCTAAGTGACAACATGCTGTCAAAATGCTTTTCGGGCCCTGAAAACACTAAAAGTGACATGTTGCTGTTTTCTGAGCAACTAGTGATGAAAACCACAAGAAACTGCCTTGCTACTATAGACTTCAGCAAAGTACATGTTCTGGCTTGGAAACTATGTTTCTGAGTGCTTCTGGACAAAAGTAACACCCTCAGTGACAACATGCTGTCAAAATGCTTTTCGGGCCCTGAAAACACTAAAAGTGACATGTTGCTGTTTTCTGACCAACTAGTGATGAAAACAGAAGAAACTGCCTTGCTACTATAGACTTCAGCAAGTACATGTTTCTGGCTTGGAAACTTGTTTCTGAGTGCTTCTGGACAAAAGTAACAGCCCTAAGTGACAACATGCTGTCAAAATGCTTTTCGGCCCTGAAAACACTAAAAGTGACATGTTGCTGTTTTCTGAGCAACTAGTGATGAAAACCACAAGAAACTGCCTTGCTACTATAGACTTCAGCAAAGTACATGTTTCTGGCTTGGAAACTTGTTTCTGAGTGCTTCTGGACAAAAGTAACAGCCTCAGTGACAACATGCTGTCAAAATGCTTTTCGGGCCCTGAAAACACTAAAAAGTGACATGTTGCTGTTTTCTGAGCAACTAGTGATGAAAACCACAAGAAACTGCCTTGCTACTATAGACTTCAGCAAAGTACATGTTTCTGGCTTGGAAACTTGTTTCTGAGTGCTTCTGGACAAAAGTAACAGCCTCAGTGACAACATGCTGTCAAAATGCTTTTCGGGCCCTGAAAACACTAAAAGTGACATGTTGCTGTTTTCTGACCAACTAGTGATGAAAACCACAAGAAACTGCCTTGCTACTATAGACTTCAGCAAAGTACATGTTTCTGGCTTGGAAACTTGTTTCTGAGTGCTTCTGGACAAAAGTAACAGCCTCAGTGACAACATGCTGTCAAAATGCTTTTCGGGCCCTGAAAACACTAAAAGTGACATGTTGCTGTTTTCTGAGCAACTAGTGATGAAAACCACAAGAAACTGCCTTGCTACTATAGACTTCAGCAAAGTACATGTTTCTGGCTTGGAAACTTGTTTCTGAGTGCTTCTGGACAAAAGTAACAGCCTCAGTGACAACATGCTGTCAAAATGCTTTTCGGGCCCTGAAAACACTAAAAGTGACATGTTGCTGTTTTCTGACCAACTAGTGATGAAAACCAGAAGAAACTGCCTTGCTACTATAGACTTCAGCAAAGTACATGTTTCTGGCTTGGAAACTTGTTTCTGAGTGCTTCTGGACAAAAGTAACAGCCTCAGTGACAACATGCTGTCAAAATGCTTTTCGGGCCCTGAAAACACTAAAAGTGACATGTTGCTGTTTTCTGAGCAACTAGTGATGAAAACCAGAAGAAACTGCCTTGCTACTATAGACTTCAGCAAAGTACATGTTTCTGGCTTGGAAACTTGTTTCTGAGTGCTTCTGGACAAAAGTAACAGCCTCAGTGACAACATGCTGTCAAAATGCTTTTCGGGGCCCTGAAAACACTAAAAGTGACATGTTGCTGTTTTCTGAGCAACTAGTGATGAAAACCAGAAGAAACTGCCTTGCTACTATAGACTTCAGCAAAGTACATGTTTCTGGCTTGGAAACTTGTTTCTGAGTGCTTCTGGACAAAAGTAACAGCCTCAGTGACAACATGCTGTCAAAATGCTTTTCGGGCCCTGGAAAACACTAAAAGTGACATGTTGCTGTTTTCTGAGCAACTAGTGATGAAAACCACAAGAAACTGCCTTGCTACTATAGACTTCAGCAAAGTACATGTTTCTGGCTTGGAAACTTGTTTCTGAGTGCTTCTGGACAAAAGTAACAGCCTCAGTGACAACATGCTGTCAAAATGCTTTTCGGGCCCTGAAAACACTAAAAGTGACATGTTGCTGTTTTTCTGACCAACTAGTGATGAAAACACAAGAAACTGCCTTGCTACTATAGACTTCAGCAAAGTACATGTTTCTGGCTTGGAAACTTGTTTCTGAGTGCTTCTGGACAAAAGTAACAGCCTCAGTGACACATGCTGTCAAAATGCTTTTCGGGCCCTGAAAACACTAAAAGTGACATGTTGCTGTTTTCTGACCAACTAGTGATGAAAACCAGCAAGAAACTGCCTTGCTACTATAGACTTCAGCAAAGTACATGTTTCTGGCTTGGAAACTTGTTTCTGAGTGCTTCTGGACAAAAGTAACAGCCTCAGTGACAACATGCTGTCAAAATGCTTTTCGGCCCTGAAAACACTAAAAGTGACATGTTGCTGTTTTCTGAGCAACTAGTGATGAAAACCACAAGAAACTGCCTTGCTACTATAGACTTCAGCAAAGTACATGTTTCTGGCTTGGAAACTTGTTTCTGAGTGCTTCTGGACAAAAGTAACAGCCTCAGTGACAACATGCTGTCAAAATGCTTTTCGGGCCCTGAAAACACTAAAAGTGACATGTTGCTGTTTCTGACCAACTAGTGATGAAAACCAGAAGAAACTGCCTTGCTACTATAGACTTCAGCAAAGTACATGTTTCTGGCTTGGAAACTTGTTTCCTGAGTGCTTCTGGACAAAAGTAACAGCCTCAGTGACAACATGCTGTCAAAATGCTTTTCGGGCCCTGAAAACACTAAAAGTGACATGTTGCTGTTTTCTGAGCAACTAGTGATGAAAACCAGAAGAAACTGCCTTGCTACTATAGACTTCACCAAAGTACATGTTTCTGGCTTGGAAACTTGTTTCTGAGTGCTTCTGGACAAAAGTAACACCTCAGTGACAACATGCTGTCAAAATGCTTTTCGGGCCCTGAAAACACTAAAAGTGACATGTTGCTGTTTTCTGAGCAACTAGTGATGAAAACCAGAAGAAACTGCCTTGCTACTATAGACTTCAGCAAAGTACATGTTTCTGGCTTGGAAACTTGTTTCTGAGTGCTTCTGGACAAAAGTAACAGCCTAAGTGACAACATGCTGTCAAAATGCTTTTCGGCCCTGAAAACACTAAAGTGACATGTTGCTGTTTTCTGACCAACTAGTGATGAAAACCACAAGAAACTGCCTTGCTACTATAGACTTCAGCAAAGTACATGTTTCTGGCTTGGAAACTTGTTTCTGAGTGCTTCTGGACAAAAGTAACAGCCTAAGTGACAACATGCTGTCAAAATGCTTTTCGGGCCCTGAAAACACTAAAAGTGACATGTTGCTGTTTTCTGAGCAACTAGTGATGAAAACCACAAGAAACTGCCTTGCTACTATAGACTTCAGCAAAGTACATGTTTCTGGCTTGGAAACTTGTTTCTGAGTGCTTCTGGACAAAAGTAACAGCCTAAGTGACAACATGCTGTCAAAATGCTTTTCGGGCCCTGAAAACACTAAAAGTGACATGTTGCTGTTTTCTGAGCAACTAGTGATGAAAACCACAAGACACTGCCTTGCTACTATAGACTTCAGCAAAGTACATGTTTCTGGCTTGGAAACTTGTTTCTGAGTGCTTCTGGACAAAAGTAACAGCCTAAGTGACAACATGCTGTCAAAATGCTTTTCGGGCCCTGAAAACACTAAAAGTGACATGTTGCTGTTTTCTGACCAACTAGTGATGAAAACCAGAAGAAACTGCCTTGCTACTATAGACTTCAGCAAAGTACATGTTTCTGGCTTGGAAACTTGTTTCTGAGTGCTTCTGGACAAAAGTAACAGCCTCAGTGACAACATGCTGTCAAAATGCTTTCGGGCCCTGAAAAACACTAAAAGTGACATGTTGCTGTTTTCTGAGCAACTAGTGATGAAAACCAGAAGAAACTGCCTTGCTACTATAGACTTCAGCAAAGTACATGTTTCTGGCTTGGAAACTTGTTTCTGAGTGCTTCTGGACAAAAGTAACAGCCTCAGTGACAACATGCTGTCAAAATGCTTTTCGGGCCCTGAAAACACTAAAAGTGACATGTTGCTGTTTTCTGACCAACTAGTGATGAAAACCAGAAGAAACTGCCTTGCTACTATAGACTTCAGCAAAGTACATGTTTCTGGCTTGGAAACTTGTTTCTGAGTGCTTCTGGACAAAAGTAACAGCCTCAGTGACAACATGCTGTCAAAATGCTTTTCGGGCCCTGAAAACACTAAAAGTGACATGTTGCTGTTTTCTGACCAACTAGTGATGAAAACCAGAAGAAACTGCCTTGCTACTATAGACTTCAGCAAAGTACATGTTTCTGGCTTGGAAACTTGTTTCTGAGTGCTTCTGGACAAAAGTAACAGCCTCAGTGACAACATGCTGTCAAAATGCTTTTCGGGCCCTGAAAACACTAAAAGTGACATGTTGCTGTTTTCTGACCAACTAGTGATGAAAACCAGAAGAAACTGCCTTGCTACTATAGACTTCAGCAAAGTACATGTTTCTGGCTTGGAAACTTGTTTCTGAGTGCTTCTGGACAAAAGTAACAGCCTCAGTGACAACATGCTGTCAAAATGCTTTTCGGGCCCTGAAAACACTAAAAGTGACATGTTGCTGTTTTCTGACCAACTAGTGATGAAAACCAGAAGAAACTGCCTTGCTACTATAGACTTCAGCAAAGTACATGTTTCTGGCTTGGAAACTTGTTTCTGAGTGCTTCTGGACAAAAGTAACAGCCTAAGTGACAACATGCTGTCAAAATGCTTTTCGGGCCCTGAAAACACTAAAAGTGACATGTTGCTGTTTTCTGACCAACTAGTGATGAAAACCAGAAGAAACTGCCTTGCTACTATAGACTTCAGCAAAGTACATGTTTCTGGCTTGGAAACTTGTTTCTGAGTGCTTCTGGACAAAAGTAACAGCCTCAGTGACAACATGCTGTCAAAATGCTTTTCGGGCCCTGAAAACACTAAAAGTGACATGTTGCTGTTTTCTGAGCAACTAGTGATGAAAACCAGAAGAAACTGCCTTGCTACTATAGACTTCACCAAAGTACATGTTTCTGGCTTGGAAACTTGTTTCTGAGTGCTTCTGGACAAAAGTAACACCCTCAGTGACAACATGCTGTCAAATGCTTTTCGGGCCTGAAAACACTAAAAGTGACATGTTGCTGTTTCTGACCAACTAGTGATGAAAACCAGAAGAAACTGCCTTGCTACTATAGACTTCAGCAAAGTACATGTTTCTGGCTTGGAAACTTGTTTCTGAGTGCTTCTGGACAAAAGTAACAGCCTCAGTGACAACATGCTGTCAAAATGCTTTTCGGGCCCTGAAAACACTAAAAGTGACATGTTGCTGTTTTCTGAGCAACTAGTGATGAAAACCAGAAGAAACTGCCTTGCTACTATAGACTTCACCAAAGTACATGTTTCTGGCTTGGAAACTTGTTTCTGAGTGCTTCTGGACAAAAGTAACACCCTCAGTGACAACATGCTGTCAAAATGCTTTTCGGGCCCTGAAAACACTAAAAGTGACATGTTGCTGTTTTCTGACCAACTAGTGATGAAAACCAGAAGAAACTGCCTTGCTACTATAGACTTCAGCAAAGTACATGTTTCTGGCTTGGAAACTTGTTTCTGAGTGCTTCTGGACAAAAGTAACAGCCTAAGTGACAACATGCTGTCAAATGCTTTTCGGGCCCTGAAAACACTAAAAGTGACATGTTGCTGTTTTCTGACCAACTAGTGATGAAAACCACAAGAAACTGCCTTGCTACTATAGACTTCAGCAAAGTACATGTTTCTGGCTTGGAAACTTGTTTCTGAGTGCTTCTGGACAAAAGTAACAGCCTCAGTGACAACATGCTGTCAAAATGCTTTTCGGGCCCTGAAAACACTAAAAGTGACATGTTGCTGTTTTCTGACCAACTAGTGATGAAAACCAGAAGAAACTGCCTTGCTACTATAGACTTCAGCAAAGTACATGTTTCTGGCTTGGAAACTTGTTTCTGAGTGCTTCTGGACAAAAGTAACAGCCTAAGTGACAACATGCTGTCAAAATGCTTTTCGGGCCCTGAAAACACTAAAAGTGACGTGTTGCTGTTTTCTGACCAACTAGTGATGAAAACCACAAGAAACTGCCTTGCTACTATAGACTTCAGCAAAGTACATGTTTCTGGCTTGGAAACTTGTTTCTGAGTGCTTCTGGACAAAAGTAACAGCCTCAGTGACAACATGCTGTCAAAATGCTTTTCGGGCCCTGAAAACACTAAAAGTGACATGTTGCTGTTTTCTGAGCAACTAGTGATGAAAACCACAAGAAACTGCCTTGCTACTATAGACTTCAGCAAAGTACATGTTTCTGGCTTGGAAACTTGTTTCTGAGTGCTTCTGGACAAAAGTAACAGCCTCAGTGACAACATGCTGTCAAAATGCTTTTCGGGCCCTGAAAACACTAAAAGTGACGTGTTGCTGTTTTCTGACCAACTAGTGATGAAAACCACAAGAAACTGCCTTGCTACTATAGACTTCAGCAAAGTACATGTTTCTGGCTTGGAAACTTGTTTCTGAGTGCTTCTGGACAAAAGTAACAGCCTCAGTGACAACATGCTGTCAAAATGCTTTTCGGCCCTGAAACACTAAAAGTGACGTGTTGCTGTTTTCTGACCAACTAGTGATGAAAACCACAAGAAACTGCCTTGCTACTATAGACTTCAGCAAAGTACATGTTTCTGGCTTGGAAACTTGTTTCTGAGTGCTTCTGGACAAAAGTAACAGCCTCAGTGACAACATGCTGTCAAAATGCTTTTCGGGCCCTGAAAACACTAAAAGTGACGTGTTGCTGTTTTCTGACCAACTAGTGATGAAAACCACAAGAAACTGCCTTGCTACTATAGACTTCAGCAAAGTACATGTTTCTGGCTTGGAAACTTGTTTCTGAGTGCTTCTGGACAAAAGTAACAGCCTCAGTGACAACATGCTGTCAAAATGCTTTCGGGCCCTGAAAACACTAAAAGTGACGTGTTGCTGTTTTCTGACCAACTAGTGATGAAAACCACAAGAAACTGCCTTGCTACTATAGACTTCAGCAAAGTACATGTTTCTGGCTTGGAAACTTGTTTCTGAGTGCTTCTGGACAAAAGTAACAGCCTCAGTGACAACATGCTGTCAAAATGCTTTTCGGGCCCTGAAAACACTAAAAGTGACGTGTTGCTGTTTTCTGACCAACTAGTGATGAAAACCACAAGAAACTGCCTTGCTACTATAGACTTCAGCAAAGTACATGTTTCTGGCTTGGAAACTGTTTCTGAGTGCTTCTGGACAAAAGTAACAGCCTCAGTGACAACATGCTGTCAAAATGCTTTTCGGGCCCTGAAAACACTAAAAGTGACGTGTTGCTGTTTTCTGACCAACTAGTGATGAAAACCACAAGAAACTGCCTTGCTACTATAGACTTCAGCAAAGTACATGTTTCTGGCTTGGAAACTTGTTTCTGAGTGCTTCTGGACAAAAGTAACAGCCTCAGTGACAACATGCTGTCAAAATGCTTTTCGGGCCCTGAAAACACTAAAAGTGACGTGTTGCTGTTTTCTGACCAACTAGTGATGAAAACCACAAGAAACTGCCTTGCTACTATAGACTTCAGCAAAGTACATGTTTCTGGCTTGGAAACTTGTTTCTGAGTGCTTCTGGACAAAAGTAACAGCCTCAGTGACAACATGCTGTCAAAATGCTTTTCGGGCCCTGAAAACACTAAAAGTGACATGTTGCTGTTTTCTGACCAACTAGTGATGAAAACCACAAGAAACTGCCTTGCTACTATAGACTTCAGCAAAGTACATGTTTCTGGCTTGGAAACTTGTTTCTGAGTGCTTCTGGACAAAAGTAACAGCCTCAGTGACAACATGCTGTCAAAATGCTTTTCGGGCCCTGAAAACACTAAAAGTGACATGTTGCTGTTTTCTGACCAACTAGTGATGAAAACCACAAGAAACTGCCTTGCTACTATAGACTTCAGCAAAGTACATGTTTCTGGCTTGGAAACTTGTTTCTGAGTGCTTCTGGACAAAAGTAACAGCCTCAGTGACAACATGCTGTCAAAATGCTTTTCGGGCCCTGAAAACACTAAAAGTGACGTGTTGCTGTTTTCTGACCAACTAGTGATGAAAACCACAAGAAACTGCCTTGCTACTATAGACTTCTAGCAAAGTACATGTTTCTGGCTTGGAAACTCGTTTCTGAGTGCTTCTGGAC
The DNA here is from genome assembly GCF_041903045.1 of Epinephelus lanceolatus. Lineage (NCBI taxonomy): Eukaryota > Metazoa > Chordata > Actinopteri > Perciformes > Serranidae > Epinephelus > Epinephelus lanceolatus. The sequence goes on along the minus strand of NW_027556848.1, from coordinate 69,494 downwards.
AAAAGTAACAGCCTCAGTGACAACATGCTGTCAAAATGCTTTTCGGGCCCTGAAAACACTAAAGTGACATGTTGCTGTTTTCTGACCAACTAGTGATGAAAACCACAAGAAACTGCCTTGCTACTATAGACTTCAGCAAAGTACATGTTTCTGGCTTGGAAACTTGTTTCTGAGTGCTTCTGGACAAAAGTAACAGCCTCAGTGACAACATGCTGTCAAAATGCTTTTCGGGCCCTGAAAACACTAAAAGTGACATGTTGCTGTTTTCTGACCAACTAGTGATGAAAACCACAAGAAACTGCCTTGCTACTATAGACTCTAGCAAAGTACATGTTTCTGGCTTGGAAACTCGTTTCTGAGTGCTTCTGGACAAAAGTAACAGCCTAAGTGACAACATGATTTCAAAATGCTTTTCGGGCCCTGAAAACACTAAAAGTGACATGTTGCTGTTTTCTGAGCAACTAGTGATGAAAACCACAAGAAACTGCCTTGCTACTATAGACTTCAGCAAAGTACATGTTTCTGGCTTGGAAACTTGTTTCTGAGTGCTTCTGGACAAAAGTAACAGCCTAAGTGACAACATGCTGTCAAAATGCTTTTCGGGCCCTGAAAACACTAAAAGTGACATGTTGCTGTTTTCTGACAACTAGTGATGAAAACCACAAGAAACTGCCTTGCTACTATAGACTTCAGCAAAGTACATGTTTCTGGCTTGGAAACTTGTTTCTGAGTGCTTCTGGACAAAAGTAACAGCCTCAGTGACAACATGCTGTCAAAATGCTTTTCGGGCCCTGAAAACACTAAAAGTGACATGTTGCTGTTTTCTGACCAACTAGTGATGAAAACCACAAGAAACTGCCTTGCTACTATAGACTTCAGCAAAGTACATGTTTCTGGCTTGGAAACTTGTTTCTGAGTGCTTCTGGACAAAAGTAACAGCCTCAGTGACAACATGCTGTCAAAATGCTTTTCGGGCCCTGAAAACACTAAAAGTGACATGTTGCTGTTTTCTGACCAACTAGTGATGAAAACCACAAGAAACTGCCTTGCTACTATAGACTTCAGCAAAGTACATGTTTCTGGCTTGGAAACTTGTTTCTGAGTGCTTCTGGACAAAAGTAACAGCCTAAGTGACAACATGCTGTCAAAATGCTTTTCGGGCCCTGAAAACACTAAAAGTGACATGTTGCTGTTTTCTGACCAACTAGTGATGAAACCACAAGAAACTGCCTTGCTACTATAGACTTCAGCAAAGTACATGTTTCTGGCTTGGAAACTTGTTTCTGAGTGCTTCTGGACAAAAGTAACAGCCTCAGTGACAACATGCTGTCAAAATGCTTTTCGGGCCCTGAAAACACTAAAAGTGACATGTTGCTGTTTTCTGACCAACTAGTGATGAAAACCACAAGAAACTGCCTTGCTACTATAGACTTCAGCAAAGTACATGTTTCTGGCTTGGAAACTTGTTTCTGAGTGCTTCTGGACAAAAGTAACAGCCTCAGTGACAACATGCTGTCAAAATGCTTTTCGGGCCCTGAAAACACTAAAAGTGACATGTTGCTGTTTTCTGACCAACTAGTGATGAAAACCACAAGAAACTGCCTTGCTACTATAGACTTCAGCAAAGTACATGTTTCTGGCTTGGAAACTTGTTTCTGAGTGCTTCTGGACAAAAGTAACAGCCTCAGTGACAACATGCTGTCAAAATGCTTTTCGGGCCCTGAAAACACTAAAAGTGACGTGTTGCTGTTTTCTGACCAACTAGTGATGAAAACCACAAGAAACTGCCTTGCTACTATAGACTTCAGCAAAGTACATGTTTCTGGCTTGGAAACTTGTTTCTGAGTGCTTCTGGACAAAAGTAACAGCCTCAGTGACAACATGCTGTCAAAATGCTTTTCGGCCCTGAAAACACTAAAAGTGACGTGTTGCTGTTTTCTGACCAACTAGTGATGAAAACCACAAGAAACTGCCTTGCTACTATAGACTTCAGCAAAGTACATGTTTCTGGCTTGGAAACTTGTTTCTGAGTGCTTCTGGACAAAAGTAACAGCCTCAGTGACAACATGCTGTCAAAATGCTTTTCGGGCCCTGAAAACACTAAAAGTGACGTGTTGCTGTTTTCTGACCAACTAGTGATGAAAACCACAAGAAACTGCCTTGCTACTATAGACTTCAGCAAAGTACATGTTTCTGGCTTGGAAACTTGTTTCTGAGTGCTTCTGGACAAAAGTAACAGCCTCAGTGACAACATGCTGTCAAAATGCTTTTCGGGCCCTGAAAACACTAAAAGTGACGTGTTGCTGTTTTCTGACCAACTAGTGATGAAAACCACAAGAAACTGCCTTGCTACTATAGACTTCAGCAAAGTACATGTTTCTGGCTTGGAAACTTGTTTCTGAGTGCTTCTGGACAAAAGTAACAGCCTCAGTGACAACATGCTGTCAAAATGCTTTTCGGGCCCTGAAAACACTAAAAGTGACGTGTTGCTGTTTTCTGACCAACTAGTGATGAAAACCACAAGAAACTGCCTTGCTACTATAGACTTCAGCAAAGTACATGTTTCTGGCTTGGAAACTTGTTTCTGAGTGCTTCTGGACAAAAGTAACAGCCTCAGTGACAACATGCTGTCAAAATGCTTTTCGGGCCCTGAAAACACTAAAAGTGACGTGTTGCTGTTTTCTGACCAACTAGTGATGAAAACCACAAGAAACTGCCTTGCTACTATAGACTTCAGCAAAGTACATGTTTCTGGCTTGGAAACTTGTTTCTGAGTGCTTCTGGACAAAGTAACAGCCTCAGTGACAACATGCTCTCAAAATGCTTTTCGGGCCCTGAAAACACTAAAAGTGACATGTTGCTGTTTTCTGACCAACTAGTGATGAAAACCACAAGAAACTGCCTTGCTACTATAGACTTCAGCAAAGTACATGTTTCTGGCTTGGAAACTTGTTTCTGAGTGCTTCTGGACAAAAGTAACAGCCTAAGTGACAACATGCTATCAAAATGCTTTTCGGGCCCTGAAAACACTAAAAGTGACATGTTGCTGTTTTCTGAGCAACTAGTGATGAAAACCACAAGAAACTGCCTTGCTACTATAGACTTCAGCAAAGTACATGTTTCTGGCTTGGAAACTTGTTTCTGAGTGCTTCTGGACAAAAGTAACAGCCTCAGTGACAACATGCTGTCAAAATGCTTTTCGGGCCCTGAAAACACTAAAAGTGACATGTTGCTGTTTTCTGACCAACTAGTGATGAAAACCACAAGAAACTGCCTTGCTACTATAGACTTCAGCAAAGTACATGTTTCTGGCTTGGAAACTTGTTTCTGAGTGCTTCTGGACAAAAGTAACAGCCTCAGTGACAACATGCTGTCAAAATGCTTTTCGGGCCCTGAAAACACTAAAAGTGACATGTTGCTGTTTTCTGAGCAACTAGTGATGAAAACCACAAGAAACTGCCTTGCTACTATAGACTTCAGCAAAGTACATGTTTCTGGCTTGGAAACTTGTTTCTGAGTGCTTCTGGACAAAAGTAACACCCTCAGTGACAACATGCTGTCAAAATGCTTTTCGGGCCCTGAAAACACTAAAAGTGACATGTTGCTGTTTTCTGACCAACTAGTGATGAAAACCAGAAGAAACTGCCTTGCTACTATAGACTTCAGCAAAGTACATGTTTCTGGCTTGGAAACTTGTTTCTGAGTGCTTCTGGACAAAAGTAACAGCCTAAGTGACAACATGCTGTCAAAATGCTTTTCGGGCCCTGAAAACACTAAAAGTGACATGTTGCTGTTTTCTGAGCAACTAGTGATGAAAACCACAAGACACTGCCTTGCTACTATAGACTTCAGCAAAGTACATGTTTCTGGCTTGGAAACTTGTTTCTGAGTGCTTCTGGACAAAAGTAACACCCTAAGTGACAACATGCTGTCAAAATGCTTTTCGGGCCCTGAAAACACTAAAAGTGACATGTTGCTGTTTTCTGACCAACTAGTGATGAAAACCAGAAGAAACTGCCTTGCTACTATAGACTTCAGCAAAGTACATGTTTCTGGCTTGGAAACTTGTTTCTGAGTGCTTCTGGACAAAAGTAACAGCCTCAGTGACAACATGCTGTCAAAATGCTTTTCGGGCCCTGAAAACACTAAAAGTGACATGTTGCTGTTTTCTGAGCAACTAGTGATGAAAACCACAAGAAACTGCCTTGCTACTATAGACTTCAGCAAAGTACATGTTTCTGGCTTGGAAACTTGTTTCTGAGTGCTTCTGGACAAAAGTAACAGCCTCAGTGACAACATGCTGTCAAAATGCTTTTCGGGCCCTGAAAACACTAAAGTGACATGTTGCTGTTTTCTGACCAACTAGTGATGAAAACCACAAGAAACTGCCTTGCTACTATAGACTTCAGCAAAGTACATGTTTCTGGCTTGGAAACTTGTTTCTGAGTGCTTCTGGACAAAAGTAACAGCCTCAGTGACAACATGCTGTCAAAATGCTTTTCGGGCCCTGAAAACACTAAAAGTGACATGTTGCTGTTTTCTGACCAACTAGTGATGAAAACCAGAAGAAACTGCCTTGCTACTATAGACTTCAGCAAAGTACATGTTTCTGGCTTGGAAACTTGTTTCTGAGTGCTTCTGGACAAAAGTAACAGCCTCAGTGACAACATGCTGTCAAAATGCTTTCGGGCCCTGAAAACACTAAAAGTGACATGTTGCTGTTTTCTGAGCAACTAGTGATGAAAACCACAAGAAACTGCCTTGCTACTATAGACTTCAGCAAAGTACATGTTTCTGGCTTGGAAACTTGTTTCTGAGTGCTTCTGGACAAAAGTAACAGCCTCAGTGACAACATGCTGTCAAAATGCTTTTCGGGCCCTGAAAACACTAAAAGTGACATGTTGCTGTTTTCTGACCAACTAGTGATGAAAACCAGAAGAAACTGCCTTGCTACTATAGACTTCAGCAAAGTACATGTTTCTGGCTTGGAAACTTGTTTCTGAGTGCTTCTGGACAAAAGTAACAGCCTCAGTGACAACATGCTGTCAAAATGCTTTTCGGGCCCTGAAAACACTAAAAGTGACATGTTGCTGTTTTCTGAGCAACTAGTGATGAAACCAGAAGAAACTGCCTTGCTACTATAGACTTCACCAAAGTACATGTTTCTGGCTTGGAAACTTGTTTCTGAGTGCTTCTGGACAAAAGTAACAGCCTCAGTGACAACATGCTGTCAAAATGCTTTTCGGGCCCTGAAAACACTAAAAGTGACATGTTGCTGTTTTCTGAGCAACTAGTGATGAAAACCAGAAGAAACTGCCTTGCTACTATAGACTTCAGCAAAGTACATGTTTCTGGCTTGGAAACTTGTTTCTGAGTGCTTCTGGACAAAAGTAACAGCCTAAGTGACAACATGCTGTCAAAATGCTTTTCGGGCCCTGAAACACTAAAAGTGACATGTTGCTGTTTTCTGAGCAACTAGTGATGAAAACCACAAGAAACTGCCTTGCTACTATAGACTTCAGCAAAGTACATGTTTCTGGCTTGGAAACTTGTTTCTGAGTGCTTCTGGACAAAAGTAACAGCCTCAGTGACAACATGCTGTCAAAATGCTTTTCGGGCCCTGAAAACACTAAAAGTGACATGTTGCTGTTTTCTGACCAACTAGTGATGAAAACCACAAGAAACTGCCTTGCTACTATAGACTTCAGCAAAGTACATGTTTCTGGCTTGGAAACTTGTTTCTGAGTGCTTCTGGACAAAAGTAACAGCCTCAGTGACAACATGCTGTCAAAATGCTTTTCGGGCCCTGAAAACACTAAAAGTGACATGTTGCTGTTTTCTGACCAACTAGTGATGAAAACCAGAAGAAACTGCCTTGCTACTATAGACTTCAGCAAAGTACATGTTTCTGGCTTGGAAACTTGTTTCTGAGTGCTTCTGGACAAAAGTAACAGCCTCAGTGACAACATGCTGTCAAAATGCTTTTCGGGCCCTGAAAACACTAAAAGTGACATGTTGCTGTTTTCTGAGCAACTAGTGATGAAAACCACAAGAAACTGCCTTGCTACTATAGACTTCAGCAAAGTACATGTTTCTGGCTTGGAAACTTGTTTCTGAGTGCTTCTGGACAAAAGTAACAGCCTCAGTGACAACATGCTGTCAAAATGCTTTTCGGGCCCTGAAAACACTAAAAGTGACATGTTGCTGTTTTCTGACCAACTAGTGATGAAAACCAGAAGAAACTGCCTTGCTACTATAGACTTCAGCAAAGTACATGTTTCTGGCTTGGAAACTTGTTTCTGAGTGCTTCTGGACAAAAGTAACAGCCTCAGTGACAACATGCTGTCAAAATGCTTTTCGGCCCTGAAAACACTAAAAGTGACATGTTGCTGTTTTCTGAGCAACTAGTGATGAAAACCAGAAGAAACTGCCTTGCTACTATAGACTTCACCAAAGTACATGTTTCTGGCTTGGAAACTTGTTTCTGAGTGCTTCTGGACAAAAGTAACACCCTCAGTGACAACATGCTGTCAAAATGCTTTTCGGGCCCTGAAAACACTAAAAGTGACATGTTGCTGTTTTCTGAGCAACTAGTGATGAAAACCAGAAGAAACTGCCTTGCTACTATAGACTTCAGCAAAGTACATGTTTCTGGCTTGGAAACTTGTTTCTGAGTGCTTCTGGACAAAAGTAACAGCCTAAGTGACAACATGCTGTCAAAAATGCTTTTCGGGCCCTGAAAACACTAAAAGTGACATGTTGCTGTTTTCTGACCAACTAGTGATGAAAACCACAAGAAACTGCCTTGCTACTATAGACTTCAGCAAAGTACATGTTTCTGGCTTGGAAACTTGTTTCTGAGTGCTTCTGGACAAAAGTAACAGCCTAAGTGACAACATGCTGTCAAAATGCTTTTCGGGCCCTGAAAACACTAAAAGTGACATGTTGCTGTTTTCTGAGCAACTAGTGATGAAAACCACAAGAAACTGCCTTGCTACTATAGACTTCAGCAAAGTACATGTTTCTGGCTTGGAAACTTGTTTCTGAGTGCTTCTGGACAAAAGTAACAGCCTAAGTGACAACATGCTGTCAAAATGCTTTTCGGGCCCTGAAAACACTAAAAGTGACATGTTGCTGTTTTCTGAGCAACTAGTGATGAAAACCACAAGACACTGCCTTGCTACTATAGACTTCAGCAAAGTACATGTTTCTGGCTTGGAAACTTGTTTCTGAGTGCTTCTGGACAAAAGTAACACCCTAAGTGACAACATGCTGTCAAAATGCTTTTCGGGCCCTGAAAACACTAAAAGTGACATGTTGCTGTTTTCTGACCAACTAGTGATGAAAACCAGAAGAAACTGCCTTGCTACTATAGACTTCAGCAAAGTACATGTTTCTGGCTTGGAAACTTGTTTCTGAGTGCTTCTGGACAAAAGTAACAGCCTCAGTGACAACATGCTGTCAAAATGCTTTTCGGGCCCTGAAAACACTAAAAGTGACATGTTGCTGTTTTCTGAGCAACTAGTGATGAAAACCAGAAGAAACTGCCTTGCTACTATAGACTTCAGCAAAGTACATGTTTCTGGCTTGGAAACTTGTTTCTGAGTGCTTCTGGACAAAAGTAACAGCCTCAGTGACAACATGCTGTCAAAATGCTTTTCGGGCCCTGAAAACACTAAAAGTGACATGTTGCTGTTTTCTGACCAACTAGTGATGAAAACCAGAAGAAACTGCCTTGCTACTATAGACTTCAGCAAAGTACATGTTTCTGGCTTGGAAACTTTGTTCTGAGTGCTTCTGGACAAAAGTAACAGCCTCAGTGACAACATGCTGTCAAAATGCTTTTCGGGCCCTGAAAACACTAAAAGTGACATGTTGCTGTTTTCTGACCAACTAGTGATGAAAACCACAAGAAACTGCCTTGCTACTATAGACTTCAGCAAAGTACATGTTTCTGGCTTGGAAACTTGTTTCTGAGTGCTTCTGGACAAAAGTAACAGCCTCAGTGACAACATGCTGTCAAAATGCTTTTCGGGCCCTGAAAACACTAAAAGTGACATGTTGCTGTTTCTGACCAACTAGTGATGAAAACCAGAAGAAACTGCCTTGCTACTATAGACTTCAGCAAAGTACATGTTTCTGGCTTGGAAACTTGTTTCTGAGTGCTTCTGGACAAAAGTAACAGCCTCAGTGACAACATGCTGTCAAAATGCTTTTCGGGCCCTGAAAACACTAAAAGTGACATGTTGCTGTTTTCTGACCAACTAGTGATGAAAACCAGAAGAAACTGCCTTGCTACTATAGACTTCAGCAAAGTACATGTTTCTGGCTTGGAAACTTGTTTCTGAGTGCTTCTGGACAAAAGTAACAGCCTAAGTGACAACATGCTGTCAAAATGCTTTTCGGGCCCTGAAAACACTAAAAGTGACATGTTGCTGTTTTCTGACCAACTAGTGATGAAAACCAGAAGAAACTGCCTTGCTACTATAGACTTCAGCAAAGTACATGTTTCTGGCTTGGAAACTTGTTTCTGAGTGCTTCTGGACAAAAGTAACAGCCTCAGTGACAACATGCTGTCAAAATGCTTTTCGGGCCCTGAAAACACTAAAAGTGACATGTTGCTGTTTTCTGAGCAACTAGTGATGAAAACCAGAAGAAACTGCCTTGCTACTATAGACTTCACCAAAGTACATGTTTCTGGCTTGGAAACTTGTTTCTGAGTGCTTCTGGACAAAAGTAACACCCTCAGTGACAACATGCTGTCAAAATGCTTTTCGGGCCCTGAAAACACTAAAAGTGACATGTTGCTGTTTTCTGACCAACTAGTGATGAAAACCAGAAGAAACTGCCTTGCTACTATAGACTTCAGCAAAGTACATGTTTCTGGCTTGGAAACTTGTTTCTGAGTGCTTCTGGACAAAAGTAACAGCCTCAGTGACAACATGCTGTCAAAATGCTTTTCGGGCCCTGAAAACACTAAAAGTGACATGTTGCTGTTTTCTGAGCAACTAGTGATGAAAACCAGAAGAAACTGCCTTGCTACTATAGACTTCACCAAAGTACATGTTTCTGGCTTGGAAACTTGTTTCTGAGTGCTTCTGGACAAAAGTAACACCCTCAGTGACAACATGCTGTCAAAATGCTTTTCGGGCCCTGAAAACACTAAAAGTGACATGTTGCTGTTTTCTGACCAACTAGTGATGAAAACCAGAAGAAACTGCCTTGCTACTATAGACTTCAGCAAAGTACATGTTTCTGGCTTGGAAACTTGTTTCTGAGTGCTTCTGGACAAAAGTAACAGCCTCAGTGACAACATGCTGTCAAAATGCTTTTCGGGCCCTGAAAACACTAAAAGTGACATGTTGCTGTTTTCTGACCAACTAGTGATGAAAACCACAAGAAACTGCCTTGCTACTATAGACTTCAGCAAAGTACATGTTTCTGGCTTGGAAACTTGTTTCTGAGTGCTTCTGGACAAAAGTAACAGCCTAAGTGACAACATGCTGTCAAAATGCTTTTCGGGCCCTGAAAACACTAAAAGTGACATGTTGCTGTTTTCTGACCAACTAGTGATGAAAACCACAAGAAACTGCCTTGCTACTATAGACTTCAGCAAAGTACATGTTTCTGGCTTGGAAACTTGTTTCTGAGTGCTTCTGGACAAAAGTAACAGCCTCAGTGACAACATGCTGTCAAAATGCTTTTCGGGCCCTGAAAACACTTAAAAGTGACAGTGTTGCTGTTTTCTGACCAACTAGTGATGAAAACCACAAGAAACTGCCTTGCTACTATAGACTTCAGCAAAGTACATGTTTCTGGCTTGGAAACTTGTTTCTGAGTGCTTCTGGACAAAAGTAACAGCCTCAGTGACAACATGCTGTCAAAATGCTTTTCGGGCCCTGAAAACACTAAAAGTGACATGTTGCTGTTTTCTGACCAACTAGTGATGAAAACCAGAAGAAACTGCCTTGCTACTATAGACTTCAGCAAAGTACATGTTTCTGGCTTGGAAACTTGTTTCTGAGTGCTTCTGGACAAAAGTAACAGCCTAAGTGACAACATGCTGTCAAAATGCTTTTCGGGCCCTGAAAACACTAAAAGTGACGTGTTGCTGTTTTCTGACCAACTAGTGATGAAAACCACAAGAAACTGCCTTGCTACTATAGACTTCAGCAAAGTACATGTTCTGGCTTGGAAACTTGTTTCTGAGTGCTTCTGGACAAAAGTAACAGCCTCAGTGACAACATGCTGTCAAAATGCTTTTCGGGCCCTGAAAACACTAAAAGTGACATGTTGCTGTTTTCTGAGCAACTAGTGATGAAAACCACAAGAAACTGCCTTGCTACTATAGACTTCAGCAAAGTACATGTTTCTGGCTTGGAAACTTGTTTCTGAGTGCTTCTGGACAAAAGTAACAGCCTCAGTGACAACATGCTGTCAAAATGCTTTTCGGGCCCTGAAAACACTAAAAGTGACGTGTTGCTGTTTTCTGACCAACTAGTGATGAAAACCACAAGAAACTGCCTTGCTACTATAGACTTCAGCAAAGTACATGTTTCTGGCTTGGAAACTTGTTTCTGAGTGCTTCTGGACAAAAGTAACAGCCTCAGTGACAACATGCTGTCAAAATGCTTTTCGGGCCCTGAAAACACTAAAAGTGACGTGTTGCTGTTTTCTGACCAACTAGTGATGAAAACCACAAGAAACTGCCTTGCTACTATAGACTTCAGCAAAGTACATGTTTCTGGCTTGGAAACTTGTTTCTGAGTGCTTCTGGACAAAAGTAACAGCCTCAGTGACAACATGCTGTCAAAATGCTTTTCGGGCCCTGAAAACACTAAAAGTGACGTGTTGCTGTTTTCTGACCAACTAGTGATGAAAACCACAAGAAACTGCCTTGCTACTATAGACTTCAGCAAAGTACATGTTTCTGGCTTGGAAACTTGTTTCTGAGTGCTTCTGGACAAAAGTAACAGCCTCAGTGACAACATGCTGTCAAAATGCTTTTCGGGCCCTGAAAACACTAAAAGTGACGTGTTGCTGTTTTCTGACCAACTAGTGATGAAAACCACAAGAAACTGCCTTGCTACTATAGACTTCAGCAAAGTACATGTTTCTGGCTTGGAAACTTGTTTCTGAGTGCTTCTGGACAAAAGTAACAGCCTCAGTGACAACATGCTGTCAAAATGCTTTTCGGGCCCTGAAAACACTAAAAGTGACGTGTTGCTGTTTTCTGACCAACTAGTGATGAAAACCACAAGAAACTGCCTTGCTACTATAGACTTCAGCAAAGTACATGTTTCTGGCTTGGAAACTTGTTTCTGAGTGCTTCTGGACAAAAGTAACAGCCTCAGTGACAACATGCTGTCAAAATGCTTTTCGGGCCCTGAAAACACTAAAAGTGACGTGTTGCTGTTTTCTGACCAACTAGTGATGAAAACCACAAGAAACTGCCTTGCTACTATAGACTTCAGCAAAGTACATGTTTCTGGCTTGGAAACTTGTTTCTGAGTGCTTCTGGACAAAAGTAACAGCCTCAGTGACAACATGCTGTCAAAATGCTTTTCGGGCCCTGAAAACACTAAAAGTGACGTGTTGCTGTTTTCTGACCAACTAGTGATGAAAACCACAAGAAACTGCCTTGCTACTATAGACTTCAGCAAAGTACATGTTTCTGGCTTGGAAACTTGTTTCTGAGTGCTTCTGGACAAAAGTAACAGCCTCAGTGACAACATGCTCTCAAAATGCTTTTCGGGCCCTGAAAACACTAAAAGTGACATGTTGCTGTTTTCTGACCAACTAGTGATGAAAACCACAAGAAACTGCCTTGCTACTATAGACTTCAGCAAAGTACATGTTTCTGGCTTGGAAACTTGTTTCTGAGTGCTTCTGGACAAAAGTAACAGCCTCAGTGACAACATGCTGTCAAAATGCTTTTCGGGCCCTGAAAACACTAAAAGTGACATGTTGCTGTTTTCTGAGCAACTAGTGATGAAAACCACAAGAAACTGCCTTGCTACTATAGACTTCAGCAAAGTACATGTTTCTGGCTTGGAAACTTGTTTCTGAGTGCTTCTGGACAAAAGTAACAGCCTCAGTGACAACATGCTGTCAAAATGCTTTTCGGGCCCTGAAAACACTAAAAGTGACGTGTTGCTGTTTTCTGACCAACTAGTGATGAAAACCACAAGAAACTGCCTTGCTACTATAGACTCTAGCAAAGTACATGTTTCTGGCTTGGAAACTCGTTTCTGAGTGCTTCTGGACAAAAGTAACAGCCTCAGTGACAACATGCTGTCAAAATGCTTTTCGGGCCCTGAAAACACTAAAAGTGACATGTTGCTGTTTTCTGACCAACTAGTGATGAAAACCACAAGAAACTGCCTTGCTACTATAGACTTCAGCAAAGTACATGTTTCTGGCTTGGAAACTTGTTTCTGAGTGCTTCTGGACAAAAGTAACAGCCTCAGTGACAACATGCTGTCAAAATGCTTTTCGGGCCCTGAAAACACTAAAAGTGACGTGTTGCTGTTTTCTGACCAACTAGTGATGAAAACCACAAGAAACTGCCTTGCTACTATAGACTTCAGCAAAGTACATGTTTCTGGCTTGGAAACTTGTTTCTGAGTGCTTCTGGACAAAAGTAACAGCCTCAGTGACAACATGCTGTCAAAATGCTTTTCGGGCCCTGAAAACACTAAAAGTGACGTGTTGCTGTTTTCTGACCAACTAGTGATGAAAACCACAAGAAACTGCCTTGCTACTATAGACTTCAGCAAAGTACATGTTTCTGGCTTGGAAACTTGTTTCTGAGTGCTTCTGGACAAAAGTAACAGCCTCAGTGACAACATGCTCTCAAAATGCTTTTCGGGCCCTGAAAACACTAAAAGTGACATGTTGCTGTTTTCTGACCAACTAGTGATGAAAACCACAAGAAACTGCCTTGCTACTATAGACTTCAGCAAAGTACATGTTTCTGGCTTGGAAACTTGTTTCTGAGTGCTTCTGGACAAAAGTAACAGCCTCAGTGACAACATGCTGTCAAAATGCTTTTCGGGCCCTGAAAACACTAAAAGTGACATGTTGCTGTTTTCTGAGCAACTAGTGATGAAAACCACAAGAAACTGCCTTGCTACTATAGACTTCAGCAAAGTACATGTTTCTGGCTTGGAAACTTGTTTCTGAGTGCTTCTGGACAAAAGTAACAGCCTCAGTGACAACATGCTGTCAAAATGCTTTTCGGGCCCTGAAAACACTAAAAGTGACGTGTTGCTGTTTTCTGACCAACTAGTGATGAAAACCACAAGAAACTGCCTTGCTACTATAGACTCTAGCAAAGTACATGTTTCTGGCTTGGAAACTCGTTTCTGAGTGCTTCTGGACAAAAGTAACAGCCTCAGTGACAACATGCTGTCAAAATGCTTTTCGGGCCCTGAAAACACTAAAAGTGACATGTTGCTGTTTTCTGACCAACTAGTGATGAAAACCACAAGAAACTGCCTTGCTACTATAGACTTCAGCAAAGTACATGTTTCTGGCTTGGAAACTTGTTTCTGAGTGCTTCTGGACAAAAGTAACAGCCTCAGTGACAACATGCTGTCAAAATGCTTTTCGGGCCCTGAAAACACTAAAAGTGACATGTTGCTGTTTTCTGACCAACTAGTGATGAAAACCACAAGAAACTGCCTTGCTACTATAGACTCTAGCAAAGTACATGTTTCTGGCTTGGAAACTCGTTTCTGAGTGCTTCTGGACAAAAGTAACAGCCTAAGTGACAACATGATTTCAAAATGCTTTTCGGGCCCTGAAAACACTAAAAGTGACATGTTGCTGTTTTCTGAGCAACTAGTGATGAAAACCACAAGAAACTGCCTTGCTACTATAGACTTCAGCAAAGTACATGTTTCTGGCTTGGAAACTTGTTTCTGAGTGCTTCTGGACAAAAGTAACAGCCTAAGTGACAACATGCTGTCAAAATGCTTTTCGGGCCCTGAAAACACTAAAAGTGACATGTTGCTGTTTTCTGAGCAACTAGTGATGAAAACCACAAGAAACTGCCTTGCTACTATAGACTTCAGCAAAGTACATGTTTCTGGCTTGGAAACTTGTTTCTGAGTGCTTCTGGACAAAAGTAACAGCCTCAGTGACAACATGCTGTCAAAATGCTTTTCGGGCCCTGAAAACACTAAAAGTGACATGTTGCTGTTTTCTGACCAACTAGTGATGAAAACCACAAGAAACTGCCTTGCTACTATAGACTCTAGCAAAGTACATGTTTCTGGCTTGGAAACTCGTTTCTGAGTGCTTCTGGACAAAAGTAACAGCCTAAGTGACAACATGATTTCAAAATGCTTTTCGGGCCCTGAAAACACTAAAAGTGACATGTTGCTGTTTTCTGAGCAACTAGTGATGAAAACCACAAGAAACTGCCTTGCTACTATAGACTTCAGCAAAGTACATGTTTCTGGCTTGGAAACTTGTTTCTGAGTGCTTCTGGACAAAAGTAACAGCCTAAGTGACAACATGCTGTCAAAATGCTTTTCGGGCCCTGAAAACACTAAAAGTGACATGTTGCTGTTTTCTGACCAACTAGTGATGAAAACCACAAGAAACTGCCTTGCTACTATAGACTTCAGCAAAGTACATGTTTCTGGCTTGGAAACTTGTTTCTGAGTGCTTCTGGACAAAAGTAACAGCCTCAGTGACAACATGCTGTCAAAATGCTTTTCGGGCCCTGAAAACACTAAAAGTGACGTGTTGCTGTTTTCTGACCAACTAGTGATGAAAACCACAAGAAACTGCCTTGCTACTATAGACTTCAGCAAAGTACATGTTTCTGGCTTGGAAACTTGTTTCTGAGTGCTTCTGGACAAAAGTAACAGCCTCAGTGACAACATGCTGTCAAAATGCTTTTCGGGCCCTGAAAACACTAAAAGTGACGTGTTGCTGTTTTCTGACCAACTAGTGATGAAAACCACAAGAAACTGCCTTGCTACTATAGACTTCAGCAAAGTACATGTTTCTGGCTTGGAAACTTGTTTCTGAGTGCTTCTGGACAAAAGTAACAGCCTCAGTGACAACATGCTGTCAAAATGCTTTTCGGGCCCTGAAAACACTAAAAGTGACGTGTTGCTGTTTTCTGACCAACTAGTGATGAAAACCACAAGAAACTGCCTTGCTACTATAGACTTCAGCAAAGTACATGTTTCTGGCTTGGAAACTTGTTTCTGAGTGCTTCTGGACAAAAGTAACAGCCTCAGTGACAACATGCTGTCAAAATGCTTTTCGGGCCCTGAAAACACTAAAAGTGACATGTTGCTGTTTTCTGAGCAACTAGTGATGAAAACCACAAGAAACTGCCTTGCTACTATAGACTTCAGCAAAGTACATGTTTTCTGGCTTGGAAACTTGTTTCTGAGTGCTTCTGGACAAAAGTAACAGCCTCAGTGACAACATGCTGTCAAAATGCTTTTCGGGCCCTGAAAACACTAAAAGTGACATGTTGCTGTTTTCTGACCAACTAGTGATGAAAACCACAAGAAACTGCCTTGCTACTATAGACTTCAGCAAAGTACATGTTTCTGGCTTGGAAACTTGTTTCTGAGTGCTTCTGGACAAAAGTAACAGCCTAAGTGACAACATGCTGTCAAAATGCTTTTCGGGCCCTGAAAACACTAAAAGTGACGTGTTGCTGTTTTCTGACCAACTAGTGATGAAAACCACAAGAAACTGCCTTGCTACTATAGACTTCAGCAAAGTACATGTTTCTGGCTTGGAAACTTGTTTCTGAGTGCTTCTGGACAAAAGTAACAGCCTCAGTGACAACATGCTGTCAAAATGCTTTTCGGGCCCTGAAAACACTAAAAGTGACATGTTGCTGTTTTCTGAGCAACTAGTGATGAAAACCACAAGAAACTGCCTTGCTACTATAGACTTCAGCAAAGTACATGTTTCTGGCTTGGAAACTTGTTTCTGAGTGCTTCTGGACAAAAGTAACAGCCTCAGTGACAACATGCTGTCAAAATGCTTTTCGGGCCCTGAAAACACTAAAAGTGACGTGTTGCTGTTTTCTGACCAACTAGTGATGAAAACCACAAGAAACTGCCTTGCTACTATAGACTTCAGCAAAGTACATGTTTCTGGCTTGGAAACTTGTTTCTGAGTGCTTCTGGACAAAAGTAACAGCCTCAGTGACAACATGCTGTCAAAATGCTTTTCGGGCCCTGAAAACACTAAAAGTGACATGTTGCTGTTTTCTGAGCAACTAGTGATGAAAACCACAAGAAACTGCCTTGCTACTATAGACTTCAGCAAAGTACATGTTTCTGGCTTGGAAACTTGTTTCTGAGTGCTTCTGGACAAAAGTAACAGCCTCAGTGACAACATGCTGTCAAAATGCTTTTCGGGCCCTGAAAACACTAAAAGTGACATGTTGCTGTTTTCTGACCAACTAGTGATGAAAACCACAAGAAACTGCCTTGCTACTATAGACTTCAGCAAAGTACATGTTTCTGGCTTGGAAACTTGTTTCTGACAAAAGTAACAGCCTAAGTGACAACATGCTGTCAAAATGCTTTTCGGGCCCTGAAAACACTAAAAGTGACATGTTGCTGCTTCTTGACCAACTAGTGATGAAAACCACAAGAAACTGCCTCTTGCTACTATAGACTTCAGCAAATGTACAATGCTTTCGGTGGCTGGAAACATGTTCTGAGTGACAAGTCACTGACTAAGTGACACCAAGTGACAAAAGCGTCAAACATGCCTTTCGGCCTGACCTGAAAACACTAAAAGTGACATGTTGTTGCTGCTTTCTGACCAACTAGTGATGAAAACCACAAGAAAGCCTGCTTGCTACTATAGACTTCAGCAAAGTACATGTTTCTGGCTTGGAAACTTGTTTCTGAGTGCTTCTGGACAAAAGTAACAGCCTATGACAACATGCTGTCAAAATGCTTTCCGGGCCCTGAACACTAAAAACACTAAAGTGACATGTTGCTGCTTGACAACTAGTGATGAAAACCACAAGAAACTGCCATTGCTACTATAGACTTCAGCAAAGTACATGTTTCTGGCTTGAAACTTGTTTCAGCAAGTTTTCTGGACAAAAGTAACAGCCCAGTGACAACATGCTGTCAAAATTGCTTTTCGGGCCCTGAAAACACTAAAAGTGACATGTTGCTGCTGACCAACTAGTGATGAAAACCCACAAGAAACTGCCTTGCTACTATAGACTTCAGCAAAGTACATGTTTCTGGCTTGGAAACTTGTTTCTGAGTGCTTCTGGACAAAGTAACAGCCTAAGTGACAACATGCTGTCAAAATGCTTTTCGGGCCCTGAAAACACTAAAAGTGACATGTTGCTGTTTTCTGAGCAACTAGTGATGAAAACCACAAGAAACTGCCTTGCTACTATAGACTTCAGCAAAGTACATGTTTCTGGCTTGGAAACGTGTTTCTGAGTGCTTCTGGACAAAAGTAACAGCCTAAGTGACAACATGCTGTCAAAATGCTTTTCGGGCCCTGAAAACACTAAAAGTGACATGTTGCTGTTTTCTGAGCAACTAGTGATGAAAACCACAAGAAACTGCCTTGCTACTATAGACTTCAGCAAAGTACATGTTTCTGGCTTGGAAACGTGTTTCTGAGTGCTTCTGGACAAAAGTAACAGCCTAAGTGACAACATGCTGTCAAAATGCTTTTCGGGCCCTGAAAACACTAAAAGTGACATGTTGCTGCTTTCTGACCAACTAGTGATGAAAACCACAAGAAACTGCCTTGCTACTATAGACTTCAGCAAAGTACATGTTTCTGGCTTGGAAACTTGTTTCTGAGTGCTTCTGGACAAAAGTAACAGCCTAAGTGACAACATGCTGTCAAAATGCTTTTCGGGCCCTGAAAACACTAAAAGTGACATGTTGCTGCTTTCTGACCAACTAGTGATGAAAACCACAAGAAACTGCCTTGCTACTATAGACTTCAGCAAAGTACATGTTTCTGGCTTGGAAACTTGTTTCTGAGTGCTTCTGGACAAAAGTAACAGCCTAAGTGACAACATGCTGTCAAAATGCTTTTCGGGCCCTGAAAACACTAAAAGTGACATGTTGCTGTTTTCTGAGCAACTAGTGATGAAAACCACAAGAAACTGCCTTGCTACTATAGACTTCAGCAAAGTACATGTTTCTGGCTTGGAAACTTGTTTCTGAGTGCTTCTGGACAAAAGTAACAGCCTAAGTGACAACATGCTGTCAAAATGCTTTTCGGGCCCTGAAAACACTAAAAGTGACATGTTGCTGCTTTCTGAGCAACTAGTGATGAAAACCACAAGAAACTGCCTTGCTACTATAGACTTCAGCAAAGTACATGTTTCTGGCTTGGAAACTTGTTTCTGAGTGCTTCTGGACAAAAGTAACAGCCTAAGTGACAACATGCTGTCAAAATGCTTTTCGGGCCCTGAAAACACTAAAAGTGACATGTTGCTGCTTTCTGACCAACTAGTGATGAAAACCACAAGAAACTGCCTTGCTACTATAGACTTCACCAAAGTACATGTTTCTGGCTTGGAAACTTGTTTCTGAGTGCTTCTGGACAAAAGTAACAGCCTCAGTGACAACATGCTGTCAAAGTGCTTTTCGGGCCCTGAAAACACTAAAAGTGACATGTTGCTGTTTTCTGACCAACTAGTGATGAAAACCAGAAGAAACTGCCTTGCTACTATAGACTTCAGCAAAGTACATGTTTCTGGCTTGGAAACTTGTTTCTGAGTGCTTCTGGACAAAAGTAACAGCCTAAGTGACAACATGCTGTCAAAATGCTTTTCGGGCCCTGAAAACACTAAAAGTGACATGTTGCTGTTTTCTGAGCAACTAGTGATGAAAACCACAAGAAACTGCCTTGCTACTATAGACTTCAGCAAAGTACATGTTTCTGGCTTGGAAACTTGTTTCTGAGTGCTTCTGGACAAAAGTAACAGCCTAAGTGACAACATGCTGTCAAAATGCTTTTCGGGCCCTGAAAACACTAAAAGTGACATGTTGCTGTTTTCTGAGCAACTAGTGATGAAAACCACAAGAAACTGCCTTGCTACTATAGACTTCACCAAAGTACATGTTTCTGGCTTGGAAACTTGTTTCTGAGTGCTTCTGGACAAAAGTAACAGCCTCAGTGACAACATGCTGTCAAAATGCTTTTCGGGCCCTGAAAACACTAAAAGTGACATGTTGCTGTTTTCTGACCAACTAGTGATGAAAACCACAAGAAACTGCCTTGCTACTATAGACTTCACCAAAGTACATGTTTCTGGCTTGGAAACTTGTTTCTGAGTGCTTCTGGACAAAAGTAACAGCCTAAGTGACAACATGCTGTCAAAATGCTTTTCGGGCCCTGAAAACACTAAAAGTGACATGTTGCTGCTTTCTGACCAACTAGTGATGAAAACCACAAGAAACTGCCTTGCTACTATAGACTTCAGCAAAGTACATGTTTCTGGCTTGGAAACTTGTTTCTGAGTGCTTCTGGACAAAAGTAACAGCCTAAGTGACAACATGCTGTCAAAATGCTTTTCGGGCCCTGAAAACACTAAAAGTGACATGTTGCTGTTTTCTGAGCAACTAGTGATGAAAACCACAAGAAACTGCCTTGCTACTATAGACTTCAGCAAAGTACATGTTTCTGGCTTGGAAACTTGTTTCTGAGTGCTTCTGGACAAAAGTAACAGCCTAAGTGACAACATGCTGTCAAAATGCTTTTCGGGCCCTGAAAACACTAAAAGTG
The DNA here is from genome assembly GCF_041903045.1 of Epinephelus lanceolatus. Lineage (NCBI taxonomy): Eukaryota > Metazoa > Chordata > Actinopteri > Perciformes > Serranidae > Epinephelus > Epinephelus lanceolatus. The sequence continues at coordinate 49,721 of NW_027556848.1, read as the reverse complement.
ACATGTTGCTGCTTTCTGACCAACTAGTGATGAAAACCACAAGAAACTGCCTTGCTACTATAGACTTCAGCAAAGTACATGTTTCTGGCTTGGAAACTTGTTTCTGAGTGCTTCTGGACAAAAGTAACAGCCTAAGTGACAACATGCTGTCAAAATGCTTTTCGGGCCCTGAAAACACTAAAAGTGACATGTTGCTGTTTTCTGACCAACTAGTGATGAAAACCACAAGAAACTGCCTTGCTACTATAGACTTCACCAAAGTACATGTTTCTGGCTTGGAAACTTGTTTCTGAGTGCTTCTGGACAAAAGTAACAGCCTCAGTGACAACATGCTGTCAAAATGCTTTTCGGGCCCTGAAAACACTAAAAGTGACATGTTGCTGTTTTCTGACCAACTAGTGATGAAAACCACAAGAAACTGCCTTGCTACTATAGACTTCAGCAAAGTACATGTTTCTGGCTTGGAAACTTGTTTCTGAGTGCTTCTGGACAAAAGTAACAGCCTAAGTGACAACATGCTGTCAAAATGCTTTTCGGGCCCTGAAAACACTAAAAGTGACATGTTGCTGTTTTCTGAGCAACTAGTGATGAAAACCACAAGAAACTGCCTTGCTACTATAGACTTCAGCAAAGTACATGTTTCTGGCTTGGAAACTCGTTTCTGAGTGCTTCTGGACAAAAGTAACAGCCTAAGTGACAACATGCTGTCAAAATGCTTTTCGGGCCCTGAAAACACTAAAAGTGACATGTTGCTGCTTTCTGACCAACTAGTGATGAAAACCACAAGAAACTGCCTTGCTACTATAGACTTCAGCAAAGTACATGTTTCTGGCTTGGAAACTTGTTTCTGAGTGCTTCTGGACAAAAGTAACAGCCTCAGTGACAACATGCTGTCAAAATGCTTTTCGGGCCCTGAAAACACTAAAAGTGACATGTTGCTGCTTTCTGACCAACTAGTGATGAAAACCACAAGAAACTGCCTTGCTACTATAGACTTCAGCAAAGTACATGTTTCTGGCTTGGAAACTTGTTTCTGAGTGCTTCTGGACAAAAGTAACAGCCTAAGTGACAACATGCTGTCAAAATGCTTTTCGGGCCCTGAAAACACTAAAAGTGACATGTTGCTGCTTTCTGACCAACTAGTGATGAAAACCACAAGAAACTGCCTTGCTACTATAGACTTCAGCAAAGTACATGTTTCTGGCTTGGAAACTTGTTTCTGAGTGCTTCTGGACAAAAGTAACAGCCTAAGTGACAACATGCTGTCAAAATGCTTTTCGGGCCCTGAAAACACTAAAAGTGACATGTTGCTGCTTTCTGACCAACTAGTGATGAAAACCACAAGAAACTGCCTTGCTACTATAGACTTCAGCAAAGTACATGTTTCTGGCTTGGAAACTTGTTTCTGAGTGCTTCTGGACAAAAGTAACAGCCTAAGTGACAACATGCTGTCAAAATGCTTTTCGGGCCCTGAAAACACTAAAAGTGACATGTTGCTGCTTTCTGACCAACTAGTGATGAAAACCACAAGAAACTGCCTTGCTACTATAGACTTCACCAAAGTACATGTTTCTGGCTTGGAAACTTGTTTCTGAGTGCTTCTGGACAAAAGTAACAGCCTCAGTGACAACATGCTGTCAAAGTGCTTTTCGGGCCCTGAAAACACTAAAAGTGACATGTTGCTGTTTTCTGACCAACTAGTGATGAAAACCAGAAGAAACTGCCTTGCTACTATAGACTTCAGCAAAGTACATGTTTCTGGCTTGGAAACTTGTTTCTGAGTGCTTCTGGACAAAAGTAACAGCCTAAGTGACAACATGCTGTCAAAATGCTTTTCGGGCCCTGAAAACACTAAAAGTGACATGTTGCTGTTTTCTGAGCAACTAGTGATGAAAACCACAAGAAACTGCCTTGCTACTATAGACTTCAGCAAAATACATGTTTCTGGCTTGGAAACTCGTTTCTGAGTGCTTCTGGACAAAAGTAACAGCCTAAGTGACAACATGCTGTCAAAATGCTTTTCGGGCCCTGAAAACACTAAAAGTGACATGTTGCTGTTTTCTGAGCAACTAGTGATGAAAACCACAAGAAACTGCCTTGCTACTATAGACTTCAGCAAAGTACATGTTTCTGGCTTGGAAACGTGTTTCTGAGTGCTTCTGGACAAAAGTAACAGCCTAAGTGACAACATGCTGTCAAAATGCTTTTCGGGCCCTGAAAACACTAAAAGTGACATGTTGCTGCTTTCTGACCAACTAGTGATGAAAACCACAAGAAACTGCCTTGCTACTATAGACTTCAGCAAAGTACATGTTTCTGGCTTGGAAACTTGTTTCTGAGTGCTTCTGGACAAAAGTAACAGCCTAAGTGACAACATGCTGTCAAAATGCTTTTCGGGCCCTGAAAACACTAAAAGTGACATGTTGCTGCTTTCTGACCAACTAGTGATGAAAACCACAAGAAACTGCCTTGCTACTATAGACTTCAGCAAAGTACATGTTTCTGGCTTGGAAACTTGTTTCTGAGTGCTTCTGGACAAAAGTAACAGCCTAAGTGACAACATGCTGTCAAAATGCTTTTCGGGCCCTGAAAACACTAAAAGTGACATGTTGCTGTTTTCTGACCAACTAGTGATGAAAACCACAAGAAACTGCCTTGCTACTATAGACTTCAGCAAAGTACATGTTTCTGGCTTGGAAACTTGTTTCTGAGTGCTTCTGGACAAAAGTAACAGCCTAAGTGACAACATGCTGTCAAAATGCTTTTCGGGCCCTGAAAACACTAAAAGTGACATGTTGCTGCTTTCTGACCAACTAGTGATGAAAACCACAAGAAACTGCCTTGCTACTATAGACTTCAGCAAAGTACATGTTTCTGGCTTGGAAACTTGTTTCTGAGTGCTTCTGGACAAAAGTAACAGCCTAAGTGACAACATGCTGTCAAAATGCTTTTCGGGCCCTGAAAACACTAAAAGTGACATGTTGCTGCTTTCTGACCAACTAGTGATGAAAACCACAAGAAACTGCCTTGCTACTATAGACTTCACCAAAGTACATGTTTCTGGCTTGGAAACTTGTTTCTGAGTGCTTCTGGACAAAAGTAACAGCCTCAGTGACAACATGCTGTCAAAGTGCTTTTCGGGCCCTGAAAACACTAAAAGTGACATGTTGCTGTTTTCTGACCAACTAGTGATGAAAACCAGAAGAAACTGCCTTGCTACTATAGACTTCAGCAAAGTACATGTTTCTGGCTTGGAAACTTGTTTCTGAGTGCTTCTGGACAAAAGTAACAGCCTAAGTGACAACATGCTGTCAAAATGCTTTTCGGGCCCTGAAAACACTAAAAGTGACATGTTGCTGTTTTCTGAGCAACTAGTGATGAAAACCACAAGAAACTGCCTTGCTACTATAGACTTCAGCAAAGTACATGTTTCTGGCTTGGAAACTTGTTTCTGAGTGCTTCTGGACAAAAGTAACAGCCTAAGTGACAACATGCTGTCAAAATGCTTTTCGGGCCCTGAAAACACTAAAAGTGACATGTTGCTGTTTTCTGACCAACTAGTGATGAAAACCACAAGAAACTGCCTTGCTACTATAGACTTCACCAAAGTACATGTTTCTGGCTTGGAAACTTGTTTCTGAGTGCTTCTGGACAAAAGTAACAGCCTCAGTGACAACATGCTGTCAAAATGCTTTTCGGGCCCTGAAAACACTAAAAGTGACATGTTGCTGTTTTCTGACCAACTAGTGATGAAAACCACAAGAAACTGCCTTGCTACTATAGACTTCACCAAAGTACATGTTTCTGGCTTGGAAACTTGTTTCTGAGTGCTTCTGGACAAAAGTAACAGCCTAAGTGACAACATGCTGTCAAAATGCTTTTCGGGCCCTGAAAACACTAAAAGTGACATGTTGCTGCTTTCTGACCAACTAGTGATGAAAACCACAAGAAACTGCCTTGCTACTATAGACTTCAGCAAAGTACATGTTTCTGGCTTGGAAACTTGTTTCTGAGTGCTTCTGGACAAAAGTAACAGCCTAAGTGACAACATGCTGTCAAAATGCTTTTCGGGCCCTGAAAACACTAAAAGTGACATGTTGCTGTTTTCTGAGCAACTAGTGATGAAAACCACAAGAAACTGCCTTGCTACTATAGACTTCAGCAAAGTACATGTTTCTGGCTTGGAAACTTGTTTCTGAGTGCTTCTGGACAAAAGTAACAGCCTAAGTGACAACATGCTGTCAAAATGCTTTTCGGGCCCTGAAAACACTAAAAGTGACATGTTGCTGCTTTCTGACCAACTAGTGATGAAAACCACAAGAAACTGCCTTGCTACTATAGACTTCAGCAAAGTACATGTTTCTGGCTTGGAAACTTGTTTCTGAGTGCTTCTGGACAAAAGTAACAGCCTAAGTGACAACATGCTGTCAAAATGCTTTTCGGGCCCTGAAAACACTAAAAGTGACATGTTGCTGCTTTCTGACCAACTAGTGATGAAAACCACAAGAAACTGCCTTGCTACTATAGACTTCACCAAAGTACATGTTTCTGGCTTGGAAACTTGTTTCTGAGTGCTTCTGGACAAAAGTAACAGCCTCAGTGACAACATGCTGTCAAAGTGCTTTTCGGGCCCTGAAAACACTAAAAGTGACATGTTGCTGTTTTCTGACCAACTAGTGATGAAAACCAGAAGAAACTGCCTTGCTACTATAGACTTCAGCAAAGTACATGTTTCTGGCTTGGAAACTTGTTTCTGAGTGCTTCTGGACAAAAGTAACAGCCTAAGTGACAACATGCTGTCAAAATGCTTTTCGGGCCCTGAAAACACTAAAAGTGACATGTTGCTGTTTTCTGAGCAACTAGTGATGAAAACCACAAGAAACTGCCTTGCTACTATAGACTTCAGCAAAGTACATGTTTCTGGCTTGGAAACTCGTTTCTGAGTGCTTCTGGACAAAAGTAACAGCCTAAGTGACAACATGCTGTCAAAATGCTTTTCGGGCCCTGAAAACACTAAAAGTGACATGTTGCTGTTTTCTGAGCAACTAGTGATGAAAACCACAAGAAACTGCCTTGCTACTATAGACTTCAGCAAAGTACATGTTTCTGGCTTGGAAACGTGTTTCTGAGTGCTTCTGGACAAAAGTAACAGCCTAAGTGACAACATGCTGTCAAAATGCTTTCCGGGCCCTGAAAACACTAAAAGTGACATGTTGCTGCTTTCTGACCAACTAGTGATGAAAACCAGAAGAAACTGCCTTGCTACTATAGACTTCAGCAAAGTACATGTTTCTGGCTTGGAAACTTGTTTCTGAGTGCTTCTGGACAAAAGTAACAGCCTCAGTGACAACATGCTGTCAAAATGCTTTTCGGGCCCTGAAAACACTAAAAGTGACATGTTGCTGTTTTCTGACCAACTAGTGATGAAAACCACAAGAAACTGCCTTGCTACTATAGACTTCAGCAAAGTACATGTTTCTGGCTTGGAAACTTGTTTCTGAGTGCTTCTGGACAAAAGTAACAGCCTAAGTGACAACATGCTGTCAAAATGCTTTTCGGGCCCTGAAAACACTAAAAGTGACATGTTGCTGTTTTCTGAGCAACTAGTGATGAAAACCACAAGAAACTGCCTTGCTACTATAGACTTCAGCAAAGTACATGTTTCTGGCTTGGAAACTCGTTTCTGAGTGCTTCTGGACAAAAGTAACAGCCTAAGTGACAACATGCTGTCAAAATGCTTTTCGGGCCCTGAAAACACTAAAAGTGACATGTTGCTGCTTTCTGACCAACTAGTGATGAAAACCACAAGAAACTGCCTTGCTACTATAGACTTCAGCAAAGTACATGTTTCTGGCTTGGAAACTTGTTTCTGAGTGCTTCTGGACAAAAGTAACAGCCTCAGTGACAACATGCTGTCAAAATGCTTTTCGGGCCCTGAAAACACTAAAAGTGACATGTTGCTGCTTTCTGACCAACTAGTGATGAAAACCACAAGAAACTGCCTTGCTACTATAGACTTCAGCAAAGTACATGTTTCTGGCTTGGAAACTTGTTTCTGAGTGCTTCTGGACAAAAGTAACAGCCTAAGTGACAACATGCTGTCAAAATGCTTTTCGGGCCCTGAAAACACTAAAAGTGACATGTTGCTGCTTTCTGACCAACTAGTGATGAAAACCACAAGAAACTGCCTTGCTACTATAGACTTCAGCAAAGTACATGTTTCTGGCTTGGAAACTTGTTTCTGAGTGCTTCTGGACAAAAGTAACAGCCTAAGTGACAACATGCTGTCAAAATGCTTTTCGGGCCCTGAAAACACTAAAAGTGACATGTTGCTGTTTTCTGAGCAACTAGTGATGAAAACCACAAGAAACTGCCTTGCTACTATAGACTTCAGCAAAGTACATGTTTCTGGCTTGGAAACTTGTTTCTGAGTGCTTCTGGACAAAAGTAACAGCCTAAGTGACAACATGCTGTCAAAATGCTTTTCGGGCCCTGAAAACACTAAAAGTGACATGTTGCTGCTTTCTGACCAACTAGTGATGAAAACCACAAGAAACTGCCTTGCTACTATAGACTTCAGCAAAGTACATGTTTCTGGCTTGGAAACTTGTTTCTGAGTGCTTCTGGACAAAAGTAACAGCCTAAGTGACAACATGCTGTCAAAATGCTTTCCGGGCCCTGAAAACACTAAAAGTGACATGTTGCTGTTTTCTGACCAACTAGTGATGAAAACCAGAGGAAAGTGCCTTGCTACTATCGAATTACCGGAACCACATGTTCCTGGCTTGGAAATCTCAAAATGCTTTTCGGGGCCTGAATATACTAAAAGTGACATGATGCTGTTTTCTGACCAACTAATGAGGGAAACCAGAGGAAACTGCCTTGCTACGATAGAATTCACCAAACCACATGTTTCTGGCTTGGAGACTTTTTTCTGAGTGTTTCTGGTGAAAAGTAACAGCCTAAGTGACAACATGCTGTCAAAATGCTTTTCGGGCCCTGAAAACACTAAAAGTGACATGTTACTGTTTTCTGACCAACCAGTGATGAAAACCAGAAGAAACTGCCTTGCTACTATAGAATTCACCAAACCACATGTTTCTGGCTTGGAAACGTGTTTCTGAGTGTTTCTGGTGAAAAGTAACAGCCTAAGTGACAACATGCTGTCAAAATGCTTTTCGGGCCCTGAAAACACTAAAAGTGACATGTTGCTGTTTTCTGACCAACTAGTGATGAAAACCAGAGGAAAGTGCCTTGCTACTATCGAATTACCGGAACCACATGTTCCTGGCTTGGAAATCTCAAAATGCTTTTCGGGGCCTGAAAATACTAAAAGTGACATGATGCTGTTTTCTGACCAACTAATGAGGGAAACCAGAGGAAACTGCCTTGCTACGATAGAATTCACCAAACCACATGTTTCTGGCTTGGAGAGTTTTTTCTGAGTGTTTCTGGTGAAAAGTAACAGCCTAAGTGACAACATGCTGTCAAAATGCTTTTCGGGCCCTGAAAACACTAAAAGTGACATGTTACTGTTTTCTGACCAACCAGTGATGAAAACCAGAAGAAACTGCCTTGCTACTATAGAATTCACCAAACCACATGTTTCTGGCTTGGAAACGTGTTTCTGAGTGTTTCTGGTGAAAAGTAACAGCCTAAGTGACAACATGCTGTCAAAATGCTTTTCGGGCCCTGAAAACACTAAAAGTGACATGTTGCTGTTTTCTGACCAACTAGTGATGAAAACCAGAGGAAAGTGCCTTGCTACTATCGAATTACCGGAACCACATGTTCCTGGCTTGGAAATCTCAAAATGCTTTTCGGGGCCTGAAAATACTAAAAGTGACATGATGCTGTTTTCTGACCAACTAATGAGGGAAACCAGAGGAAACTGCCTTGCTACGATAGAATTCACCAAACCACATGTTTCTGGCTTGGAGAGTTTTTTCTGAGTGTTTCTGGTGAAAAGTAACAGCCTAAGTGACAACATGCTGTCAAAATGCTTTTCGGGCACTGAAAACACTAAAAGTGACATGTTACTGTTTTCTGACCAACCAGTGATGAAAACCAGAAGAAACTGCCTTGCTACTATAGAATTCACCAAACCACATGTTTCTGGCTTGGATACTTGTTTCTGAGTGCTTCTGGACAAAAGTAACAGCCTAAGTGACAACATGCTGTCAAAATGCTTTTCGGGCCCTGAAAACACTAAAAGTGACATGTTGCTGTTTTCTGACCAACTAGTGATGAAAACCAGAAGAAACTGCCTTGCTACTATAGAATTCACCAAACCACATGTTTCTGGCTTGGAAACGTGTTTCTGAGTGTTTCTGGTGAAAAGTAACAGCCTAAGTGACAACATGATGTCAAAATGCTTTTCGGGCCCTGAAAACACTAAAAGTGACATGTTGCTGTTTTCTGACCAACTAGTGATGAAAACCAGAAGAAACTGCCTTGCTACTATAGACTTCACCAAAGTACATGTTTCTGGCTTGGAAACTCGTTTCTGAGTGCTTCTGGACAAAAGTAACAGCCTAAGTGACAACATGCTGTCAAAATGCTTTTCGGGCCCTGAAAACACTAAAAGTGACATGTTGCTGTTTTCTGACCAACTAGTGATGAAAACCAGAAGAAACTGCCTTGCTACTATAGACTTCAGCAAAGTACATGTTTCTGGCTTGGAAACTTGTTTCTGAGTGCTTCTGGACAAAAGTAACAGCCTAAGTGACAACATGCTGTCAAAATGCTTTCCGGGCCCTGAAAACACTAAAAGTGACATGTTGCTGCTTTCTGACCAACTAGTGATGAAAACCACAAGAAACTGCCTTGCTACTATAGACTTCAGCAAAGTACATGTTTCTGGCTTGGAAACTTGTTTCTGAGTGCTTCTGGACAAAAGTAACAGCCTCAGTGACAACATGCTGTCAAAATGCTTTTCGGGCCCTGAAAACACTAAAAGTGACATGTTGCTGCTTTCTGACCAACTAGTGATGAAAACCACAAGAAACTGCCTTGCTACTATAGACTTCAGCAAAGTACATGTTTCTGGCTTGGAAACTTGTTTCTGAGTGCTTCTGGACAAAAGTAACAGCCTAAGTGACAACATGCTGTCAAAATGCTTTTCGGGCCCTGAAAACACTAAAAGTGACATGTTGCTGTTTTCTGAGCAACTAGTGATGAAAACCACAAGAAACTGCCTTGCTACTATAGACTTCAGCAAAGTACATGTTTCTGGCTTGGAAACGTGTTTCTGAGTGCTTCTGGACAAAAGTAACAGCCTAAGTGACAACATGCTGTCAAAATGCTTTCCGGGCCCTGAAAACACTAAAAGTGACATGTTGCTGCTTTCTGACCAACTAGTGATGAAAACCAGAAGAAACTGCCTTGCTACTATAGACTTCAGCAAAGTACATGTTTCTGGCTTGGAAACTTGTTTCTGAGTGCTTCTGGACAAAAGTAACAGCCTCAGTGACAACATGCTGTCAAAATGCTTTTCGGGCCCTGAAAACACTAAAAGTGACATGTTGCTGTTTTCTGAGCAACTAGTGATGAAAACCACAAGAAACTGCCTTGCTACTATAGACTTCAGCAAAGTACATGTTTCTGGCTTGGAAACTTGTTTCTGAGTGCTTCTGGACAAAAGTAACAGCCTAAGTGACAACATGCTGTCAAAATGCTTTTCGGGCCCTGAAAACACTAAAAGTGACATGTTGCTGTTTTCTGAGCAACTAGTGATGAAAACCACAAGAAACTGCCTTGCTACTATAGACTTCAGCAAAGTACATGTTTCTGGCTTGGAAACTCGTTTCTGAGTGCTTCTGGACAAAAGTAACAGCCTAAGTGACAACATGCTGTCAAAATGCTTTTCGGGCCCTGAAAACACTAAAAGTGACATGTTGCTGTTTTCTGAGCAACTAGTGATGAAAACCACAAGAAACTGCCTTGCTTCTATAGACTTCAGCAAAGTACATGTTTCTGGCTTGGAAACGTGTTTCTGAGTGCTTCTGGACAAAAGTAACAGCCTAAGTGACAACATGCTGTCAAAATGCTTTCCGGGCCCTGAAAACACTAAAAGTGACATGTTGCTGCTTTCTGACCAACTAGTGATGAAAACCAGAAGAAACTGCCTTGCCACTATAGACTTCAGCAAAGTACATGTTTCTGGCTTGGAAACTTGTTTCTGAGTGCTTCTGGACAAAAGTAACAGCCTCAGTGACAACATGCTGTCAAAATGCTTTTCGGGCCCTGAAAACACTAAAAGTGACATGTTGCTGTTTTCTGACCAACTAGTGATGAAAACCAGAAGAAACTGCCTTGCTACTATAGAATTCACCAAACCACATGTTTCTGGCTTGGAAACGTGTTTCTGAGTGTTTCTGGTGAAAAGTAACAGCCTAAGTGACAACATGATGTCAAAATGCTTTTCGGGCCCTGAAAACACTAAAAGTGACATGTTGCTGTTTTCTGACCAACTAGTGATGAAAACCAGAAGAAACTGCCTTGCTACTATAGACTTCACCAAAGTACATGTTTCTGGCTTGGAAACTCGTTTCTGAGTGCTTCTGGACAAAAGTAACAGCCTAAGTGACAACATGCTGTCAAAATGCTTTTCGGGCCCTGAAAACACTAAAAGTGACATGTTGCTGTTTTCTGACCAACTAGTGATGAAAACCAGAAGAAACTGCCTTGCTACTATAGACTTCAGCAAAGTACATGTTTCTGGCTTGGAAACTTGTTTCTGAGTGCTTCTGGACAAAAGTAACAGCCTAAGTGACAACATGCTGTCAAAATGCTTTCCGGGCCCTGAAAACACTAAAAGTGACATGTTGCTGCTTTCTGACCAACTAGTGATGAAAACCACAAGAAACTGCCTTGCTACTATAGACTTCAGCAAAGTACATGTTTCTGGCTTGGAAACTTGTTTCTGAGTGCTTCTGGACAAAAGTAACAGCCTCAGTGACAACATGCTGTCAAAATGCTTTTCGGGCCCTGAAAACACTAAAAGTGACATGTTGCTGCTTTCTGACCAACTAGTGATGAAAACCACAAGAAACTGCCTTGCTACTATAGACTTCAGCAAAGTACATGTTTCTGGCTTGGAAACTTGTTTCTGAGTGCTTCTGGACAAAAGTAACAGCCTAAGTGACAACATGCTGTCAAAATGCTTTTCGGGCCCTGAAAACACTAAAAGTGACATGTTGCTGTTTTCTGAGCAACTAGTGATGAAAACCACAAGAAACTGCCTTGCTACTATAGACTTCAGCAAAGTACATGTTTCTGGCTTGGAAACGTGTTTCTGAGTGCTTCTGGACAAAAGTAACAGCCTAAGTGACAACATGCTGTCAAAATGCTTTCCGGGCCCTGAAAACACTAAAAGTGACATGTTGCTGCTTTCTGACCAACTAGTGATGAAAACCAGAAGAAACTGCCTTGCTACTATAGACTTCAGCAAAGTACATGTTTCTGGCTTGGAAACTTGTTTCTGAGTGCTTCTGGACAAAAGTAACAGCCTCAGTGACAACATGCTGTCAAAATGCTTTTCGGGCCCTGAAAACACTAAAAGTGACATGTTGCTGTTTTCTGAGCAACTAGTGATGAAAACCACAAGAAACTGCCTTGCTACTATAGACTTCAGCAAAGTACATGTTTCTGGCTTGGAAACTTGTTTCTGAGTGCTTCTGGACAAAAGTAACAGCCTAAGTGACAACATGCTGTCAAAATGCTTTTCGGGCCCTGAAAACACTAAAAGTGACATGTTGCTGTTTTCTGAGCAACTAGTGATGAAAACCACAAGAAACTGCCTTGCTACTATAGACTTCAGCAAAGTACATGTTTCTGGCTTGGAAACTCGTTTCTGAGTGCTTCTGGACAAAAGTAACAGCCTAAGTGACAACATGCTGTCAAAATGCTTTTCGGGCCCTGAAAACACTAAAAGTGACATGTTGCTGTTTTCTGAGCAACTAGTGATGAAAACCACAAGAAACTGCCTTGCTTCTATAGACTTCAGCAAAGTACATGTTTCTGGCTTGGAAACGTGTTTCTGAGTGCTTCTGGACAAAAGTAACAGCCTAAGTGACAACATGCTGTCAAAATGCTTTCCGGGCCCTGAAAACACTAAAAGTGACATGTTGCTGCTTTCTGACCAACTAGTGATGAAAACCAGAAGAAACTGCCTTGCCACTATAGACTTCAGCAAAGTACATGTTTCTGGCTTGGAAACTTGTTTCTGAGTGCTTCTGGACAAAAGTAACAGCCTCAGTGACAACATGCTGTCAAAATGCTTTTCGGGCCCTGAAAACACTAAAAGTGACATGTTGCTGTTTTCTGACCAACTAGTGATGAAAACCACAAGAAACTGCCTTGCTACTATAGACTTCAGCAAAGTACATGTTTCTGGCTTGGAAACTTGTTTCTGAGTGCTTCTGGACAAAAGTAACAGCCTAAGTGACAACATGCTGTCAAAATGCTTTTCGGGCCCTGAAAACACTAAAAGTGACATGTTGCTGTTTTCTGAGCAACTAGTGATGAAAACCACAAGAAACTGCCTTGCTACTATAGACTTCAGCAAAGTACATGTTTCTGGCTTGGAAACTCGTTTCTGAGTGCTTCTGGACAAAAGTAACAGCCTAAGTGACAACATGCTGTCAAAATGCTTTTCGGGCCCTGAAAACACTAAAAGTGACATGTTGCTGCTTTCTGACCAACTAGTGATGAAAACCACAAGAAACTGCCTTGCTACTATAGACTTCAGCAAAGTACATGTTTCTGGCTTGGAAACTTGTTTCTGAGTGCTTCTGGACAAAAGTAACAGCCTCAGTGACAACATGCTGTCAAAATGCTTTTCGGGCCCTGAAAACACTAAAAGTGACATGTTGCTGCTTTCTGACCAACTAGTGATGAAAACCACAAGAAACTGCCTTGCTACTATAGACTTCAGCAAAGTACATGTTTCTGGCTTGGAAACTTGTTTCTGAGTGCTTCTGGACAAAAGTAACAGCCTAAGTGACAACATGCTGTCAAAATGCTTTTCGGGCCCTGAAAACACTAAAAGTGACATGTTGCTGCTTTCTGACCAACTAGTGATGAAAACCACAAGAAACTGCCTTGCTACTATAGACTTCAGCAAAGTACATGTTTCTGGCTTGGAAACTTGTTTCTGAGTGCTTCTGGACAAAAGTAACAGCCTAAGTGACAACATGCTGTCAAAATGCTTTTCGGGCCCTGAAAACACTAAAAGTGACATGTTGCTGCTTTCTGACCAACTAGTGATGAAAACCACAAGAAACTGCCTTGCTACTATAGACTTCAGCAAAGTACATGTTTCTGGCTTGGAAACTTGTTTCTGAGTGCTTCTGGACAAAAGTAACAGCCTAAGTGACAACATGCTGTCAAAATGCTTTTCGGGCCCTGAAAACACTAAAAGTGACATGTTGCTGCTTTCTGACCAACTAGTGATGAAAACCACAAGAAACTGCCTTGCTACTATAGACTTCACCAAAGTACATGTTTCTGGCTTGGAAACTTGTTTCTGAGTGCTTCTGGACAAAAGTAACAGCCTCAGTGACAACATGCTGTCAAAGTGCTTTTCGGGCCCTGAAAACACTAAAAGTGACATGTTGCTGTTTTCTGACCAACTAGTGATGAAAACCAGAAGAAACTGCCTTGCTACTATAGACTTCAGCAAAGTACATGTTTCTGGCTTGGAAACTTGTTTCTGAGTGCTTCTGGACAAAAGTAACAGCCTAAGTGACAACATGCTGTCAAAATGCTTTTCGGGCCCTGAAAACACTAAAAGTGACATGTTGCTGTTTTCTGAGCAACTAGTGATGAAAACCACAAGAAACTGCCTTGCTACTATAGACTTCAGCAAAGTACATGTTTCTGGCTTGGAAACTTGTTTCTGAGTGCTTCTGGACAAAAGTAACAGCCTAAGTGACAACATGCTGTCAAAATGCTTTTCGGGCCCTGAAAACACTAAAAGTGACATGTTGCTGTTTTCTGAGCAACTAGTGATGAAAACCAGAAGAAACTGCCTTGCTACTATAGACTTCACCAAAGTACATGTTTCTGGCTTGGAAACTTGTTTCTGAGTGCTTCTGGACAAAAGTAACAGCCTCAGTGACAACATGCTGTCAAAATGCTTTTCGGGCCCTGAAAACACTAAAAGTGACATGTTGCTGTTTTCTGAGCAACTAGTGATGAAAACCACAAGAAACTGCCTTGCTACTATAGACTTCAGCAAAGTACATGTTTCTGGCTTGGAAACGTGTTTCTGAGTGCTTCTGGACAAAAGTAACAGCCTAAGTGACAACATGCTGTCAAAATGCTTTCCGGGCCCTGAAAACACTAAAAGTGACATGTTGCTGCTTTCTGACCAACTAGTGATGAAAACCAGAAGAAACTGCCTTGCTACTATAGACTTCAGCAAAGTACATGTTTCTGGCTTGGAAACTTGTTTCTGAGTGCTTCTGGACAAAAGTAACAGCCTCAGTGACAACATGCTGTCAAAATGCTTTTCGGGCCCTGAAAACACTAAAAGTGACATGTTGCTGTTTTCTGACCAACTAGTGATGAAAACCACAAGAAACTGCCTTGCTACTATAGACTTCAGCAAAGTACATGTTTCTGGCTTGGAAACTTGTTTCTGAGTGCTTCTGGACAAAAGTAACAGCCTAAGTGACAACATGCTGTCAAAATGCTTTTCGGGCCCTGAAAACACTAAAAGTGACATGTTGCTGTTTTCTGAGCAACTAGTGATGAAAACCACAAGAAACTGCCTTGCTACTATAGACTTCAGCAAAGTACATGTTTCTGGCTTGGAAACTCGTTTCTGAGTGCTTCTGGACAAAAGTAACAGCCTAAGTGACAACATGCTGTCAAAATGCTTTTCGGGCCCTGAAAACACTAAAAGTGACATGTTGCTGCTTTCTGACCAACTAGTGATGAAAACCACAAGAAACTGCCTTGCTACTATAGACTTCAGCAAAGTACATGTTTCTGGCTTGGAAACTTGTTTCTGAGTGCTTCTGGACAAAAGTAACAGCCTCAGTGACAACATGCTGTCAAAATGCTTTTCGGGCCCTGAAAACACTAAAAGTGACATGTTGCTGCTTTCTGACCAACTAGTGATGAAAACCACAAGAAACTGCCTTGCTACTATAGACTTCAGCAAAGTACATGTTTCTGGCTTGGAAACTTGTTTCTGAGTGCTTCTGGACAAAAGTAACAGCCTAAGTGACAACATGCTGTCAAAATGCTTTTCGGGCCCTGAAAACACTAAAAGTGACATGTTGCTGCTTTCTGACCAACTAGTGATGAAAACCACAAGAAACTGCCTTGCTACTATAGACTTCAGCAAAGTACATGTTTCTGGCTTGGAAACTTGTTTCTGAGTGCTTCTGGACAAAAGTAACAGCCTAAGTGACAACATGCTGTCAAAATGCTTTTCGGGCCCTGAAAACACTAAAAGTGACATGTTGCTGTTTTCTGAGCAACTAGTGATGAAAACCACAAGAAACTGCCTTGCTACTATAGACTTCAGCAAAGTACATGTTTCTGGCTTGGAAACTTGTTTCTGAGTGCTTCTGGACAAAAGTAACAGCCTAAGTGACAACATGCTGTCAAAATGCTTTTCGGGCCCTGAAAACACTAAAAGTGACATGTTGCTGCTTTCTGACCAACTAGTGATGAAAACCACAAGAAACTGCCTTGCTACTATAGACTTCAGCAAAGTACATGTTTCTGGCTTGGAAACTTGTTTCTGAGTGCTTCTGGACAAAAGTAACAGCCTAAGTGACAACATGCTGTCAAAATGCTTTTCGGGCCCTGAAAACACTAAAAGTGACATGTTGCTGCTTTCTGACCAACTAGTGATGAAAACCACAAGAAACTGCCTTGCTACTATAGACTTCACCAAAGTACATGTTTCTGGCTTGGAAACTTGTTTCTGAGTGCTTCTGGACAAAAGTAACAGCCTCAGTGACAACATGCTGTCAAAGTGCTTTTCGGGCCCTGAAAACACTAAAAGTGACATGTTGCTGTTTTCTGACCAACTAGTGATGAAAACCAGAAGAAACTGCCTTGCTACTATAGACTTCACCAAAGTACATGTTTCTGGCTTGGAAACTTGTTTCTGAGTGCTTCTGGACAAAAGTAACAGCCTCAGTGACAACATGCTGTCAAAATGCTTTTCGGGCCCTGAAAACACTAAAAGTGACATGTTGCTGCTTTCTGACCAACTAGTGATGAAAACCACAAGAAACTGCCTTGCTACTATAGACTTCAGCAAAGTACATGTTTCTGGCTTGGAAACTTGTTTCTGAGTGCTTCTGGACAAAAGTAACAGCCTCAGTGACAACATGCTGTCAAAATGCTTTTCGGGCCCTGAAAACACTAAAAGTGACATGTTGCTGCTTTCTGACCAACTAGTGATGAAAACCACAAGAAACTGCCTTGCTACTATAGACTTCAGCAAAGTACATGTTTCTGGCTTGGAAACTCGTTTCTGAGTGCTTCTGGACAAAAGTAACAGCCTAAGTGACAACATGCTGTCAAAATGCTTTTCGGGCCCTGAAAACACTAAAAGTGACATGTTGCTGTTTTCTGAGCAACTAGTGATGAAAACCACAAGAAACTGCCTTGCTACTATAGACTTCAGCAAAGTACATGTTTCTGGCTTGGAAACTTGTTTCTGAGTGCTTCTGGACAAAAGTAACAGCCTAAGTGACAACATGCTGTCAAAATGCTTTTCGGGCCCTGAAAACACTAAAAGTGACATGTTGCTGTTTTCTGAGCAACTAGTGATGAAAACCACAAGAAACTGCCTTGCTACTATAGACTTCAGCAAAGTACATGTTTCTGGCTTGGAAACTTGTTTCTGAGTGCTTCTGGACAAAAGTAACAGCCTAAGTGACAACATGCTGTCAAAATGCTTTTCGGGCCCTGAAAACACTAAAAGTGACATGTTGCTGTTTTCTGACCAACTAGTGATGAAAACCAGAAGAAACTGCCTTGCTACTATAGACTTCACCAAAGTACATGTTTCTGGCTTGGAAACTCGTTTCTGAGTGCTTCTGGACAAAAGCAACAGCCTAAGTGACAACATGCTGTCAAAATGCTTTTCGGGCCCTGAAAACACTAAAAGTGACATGTTGCTGTTTTCTGACCAACTAGTGATGAAAACCAGAAGAAACTGCCTTGCTACTATAGACTTCACCAAACCACATGGTTCTGGCTTGGAAACTTGTTTCTGAGTGCTTCTGGTGAAAAGTAACAGCCTAAGTGACAACATGCTGTCAAAATGCTTTTCGGGCCCTGAAAACACTAAAAGTGACATGTTGCTGTTTTCTGACCAACTAGTGATGAAAACCAGAAGAAACTGCCTTGCTACTATAGACTTCACCAAAGTACATGTTTCTGGCTTGGAAACTCTTTTCTGAGTGCTTCTGGACAAAAGTAACAGCCTAAGTGACAACATGCTGTCAAAATGCTTTTCGGGCCCTGAAAACACTAAAAGTGACATGTTGCTGGTTTCTGACCAACTAGCAATGAAAACCAGAAGAAACTGCCTTGCTACTATAGACTTCACCAAAGTACATGTTTCTGGCTTGGAAACTCGTTTCTGAGTGCTTCTGGTGAAAAGTAACAGTCTAAGTGACAACATGCTGTCAAAATGCTTTTCGGGCCCTGAAAACACTAAAAGTGACATGTTGCTGTTTTCTGACCAACTAGTGATGAAAACCAGAGGAAAGTGCCTTGCTACTATCGAATTACCGGAACCACATGTTCCTGGCTTGGAAATCTCAAAATGCTTTTCGGGGCCTGAATATACTAAAAGTGACATGATGCTGTTTTCTGACCAACTAATGAGGGAAACCAGAGGAAACTGCCTTGCTACGATAGAATTCACCAAACCACATGTTTCTGGCTTGGAGACTTTTTTCTGAGTGTTTCTGGTGAAAAGTAACAGCCTAAGTGAGAACATGCTGTCAAAATGCTTTTCGGGCCCTGAAAACACTAAAAGTGACATGTTACTGTTTTCTGACCAACCAGTGATGAAAACCAGAAGAAACTGCCTTGCTACTATAGAATTCACCAAACCACATGTTTCTGGCTTGGAAACGTGTTTCTGAGTGTTTCTGGTGAAAAGTAACAGCCTAAGTGACAACATGCTGTCAAAATGCTTTTCGGGCCCTGAAAACACTAAAAGTGACATGTTGCTGTTTTCTGACCAACTAGTGATGAAAACCAGAGGAAAGTGCCTTGCTACTATCGAATTACCGGAACCACATGTTCCTGGCTTGGAAATCTCAAAATGCTTTTCGGGGCCTGAAAATACTAAAAGTGACATGATGCTGTTTTCTGACCAACTAATGAGGGAAACCAGAGGAAACTGCCTTGCTACGATAGAATTCACCAAACCACATGTTTCTGGCTTGGAGAGTTTTTTCTGAGTGTTTCTGGTGAAAAGTAACAGCCTAAGTGACAACATGCTGTCAAAATGCTTTTCGGGCCCTGAAAACACTAAAAGTGACATGTTACTGTTTTCTGACCAACCAGTGATGAAAACCAGAAGAAACTGCCTTGCTACTATAGAATTCACCAAACCACATGTTTCTGGCTTGGAAACGTGTTTCTGAGTGTTTCTGGTGAAAAGTAACAGCCTAAGTGACAACATGCTGTCAAAATGCTTTTCGGGCCCTGAAAACACTAAAAGTGACATGTTGCTGTTTTCTGACCAACTAGTGATGAAAACCAGAGGAAAGTGCCTTGCTACTATCGAATTACCGGAACCACATGTTCCTGGCTTGGAAATCTCAAAATGCTTTTCGGGGCCTGAAAATACTAAAAGTGACATGATGCTGTTTTCTGACCAACTAATGAGGGAAACCAGAGGAAACTGCCTTGCTACGATAGAATTCACCAAACCACATGTTTCTGGCTTGGAGAGTTTTTTCTGAGTGTTTCTGGTGAAAAGTAACAGCCTAAGTGACAACATGCTGTCAAAATGCTTTTCGGGCCCTGAAAACACTAAAAGTGACATGTTACTGTTTTCTGACCAACCAGTGATGAAAACCAGAAGAAACTGCCTTGCTACTATAGAATTCACCAAACCACATGTTTCTGGCTTGGATACTTGTTTCTGAGTGCTTCTGGATAAAAGTAACAGCCTAAGTGACAACATGCTGTCAAAATGCTTTTCGGGCCCTGAAAACACTAAAAGTGACATGTTGCTGTTTTCTGACCAACTAGTGATGAAAACCAGAAGAAACTGCCTTGCTACTATAGAATTCACCAAACCACATGTTTCTGGCTTGGAAACGTGTTTCTGAGTGTTTCTGGTGAAAAGTAACAGCCTAAGTGACAACATGCTGTCAAAATGCTTTTCGGGCCCTGAAAACACTAAAAGTGACATGTTGCTGTTTTCTGACCAACTAGTGATGAAAACCAGAAGAAACTGCCTTGCTACTATAGACTTCACCAAAGTACATGTTTCTGGCTTGGAAACTCGTTTCTGAGTGCTTCTGGACAAAAGTAACAGCCTAAGTGACAACATGCTGTCAAAATGCTTTTCGGGCCCTGAAAACACTAAAAGTGACATGTTGCTGTTTTCTGACCAACTAGTGATGAAAACCAGAAGAAACTGCCTTGCTACTATAGACTTCACCAAACCACATGGTTCTGGCTTGGAAACTTGTTTCTGAGTGCTTCTGGTGAAAAGTAACAGCCTAAGTGACAACATGCTGTCAAAATGCTTTTCGGGCCCTGAAAACACTAAAAGTGACATGTTGCTGTTTTCTGACCAACTAGTGATGAAAACCAGAAGAAACTGCCTTGCTACTATAGACTTCACCAAAGTACATGTTTCTGGCTTGGAAACTCGTTTCTGAGTGCTTCTGGACCAAAGTAACAGCCTAAGTGACAACATGCTGTCAAAATGCTTTTCGGGCCCTGAAAACACTAAAAGTGACATGTTGCTGTTTTCTGACCAACTAGTGATGAAAACCAGAAGAAACTGCCTTGCTACTATAGACTTCAACAAAGTACATGTTTCTGGCTTGGAAACTCGTTTCTGAGTGCTTCTGGACAAAAGTAACAGCCTAAGTGACAACATGCTGTCAAAATGCTTTTCGGGCCCTGAAAACACTAAAAGTGACATGTTGCTGTTTTCTGACCAACTAGTGATGAAAACCAGAAGAAACTGCCTTGCTACTATAGACTTCACCAAAGTACATGTTTCTGGCTTGGAAACTCGTTTCTGAGTGCTTCTGGACAAAAGTAACAGCCTAAGTGACAACATGCTGTCAAAATGCTTTTCGGGCCCTGAAAACACTAAAAGTGACATGTTGCTGCTTTCTGACCAACTAGTGATGAAAACCACAAGAAACTGCCTTGCTACTATAGACTTCAGCAAAGTACATGTTTCTGGCTTGGAAACTTGTTTCTGAGTGCTTCTGGACAAAAGTAACAGCCTAAGTGACAACATGCTGTCAAAATGCTTTTCGGGCCCTGAAAACACTAAAAGTGACATGTTGCTGTTTTCTGAGCAACTAGTGATGAAAACCACAAGAAACTGCCTTGCTACTATAGACTTCAGCAAAGTACATGTTTCTGGCTTGGAAACGTGTTTCTGAGTGCTTCTGGACAAAAGTAACAGCCTAAGTGACAACATGCTGTCAAAATGCTTTCCGGGCCCTGAAAACACTAAAAGTGACATGTTGCTGCTTTCTGACCAACTAGTGATGAAAACCAGAAGAAACTGCCTTGCTACTATAGACTTCAGCAAAGTACATGTTTCTGGCTTGGAAACTTGTTTCTGAGTGCTTCTGGACAAAAGTAACAGCCTCAGTGACAACATGCTGTCAAAATGCTTTTCGGGCCCTGAAAACACTAAAAGTGACATGTTGCTGTTTTCTGAGCAACTAGTGATGAAAACCACAAGAAACTGCCTTGCTACTATAGACTTCAGCAAAGTACATGTTTCTGGCTTGGAAACTTGTTTCTGAGTGCTTCTGGACAAAAGTAACAGCCTAAGTGACAACATGCTGTCAAAATGCTTTTCGGGCCCTGAAAACACTAAAAGTGACATGTTGCTGTTTTCTGAGCAACTAGTGATGAAAACCACAAGAAACTGCCTTGCTACTATAGACTTCAGCAAAGTACATGTTTCTGGCTTGGAAACTCGTTTCTGAGTGCTTCTGGACAAAAGTAACAGCCTAAGTGACAACATGCTGTCAAAATGCTTTTCGGGCCCTGAAAACACTAAAAGTGACATGTTGCTGTTTTCTGAGCAACTAGTGATGAAAACCACAAGAAACTGCCTTGCTTCTATAGACTTCAGCAAAGTACATGTTTCTGGCTTGGAAACGTGTTTCTGAGTGCTTCTGGACAAAAGTAACAGCCTAAGTGACAACATGCTGTCAAAATGCTTTTCGGGCCCTGAAAACACTAAAAGTGACATGTTGCTGCTTTCTGACCAACTAGTGATGAAAACCACAAGAAACTGCCTTGCTACTATAGACTTCAGCAAAGTACATGTTTCTGGCTTGGAAACTTGTTTCTGAGTGCTTCTGGACAAAAGTAACAGCCTAAGTGACAACATGCTGTCAAAATGCTTTTCGGGCCCTGAAAACACTAAAAGTGACATGTTGCTGTTTTCTGAGCAACTAGTGATGAAAACCACAAGAAACTGCCTTGCTACTATAGACTTCAGCAAAGTACATGTTTCTGGCTTGGAAACTTGTTTCTGAGTGCTTCTGGACAAAAGTAACAGCCTAAGTGACAACATGCTGTCAAAATGCTTTTCGGGCCCTGAAAACACTAAAAGTGACATGTTGCTGCTTTCTGACCAACTAGTGATGAAAACCACAAGAAACTGCCTTGCTACTATAGACTTCAGCAAAGTACATGTTTCTGGCTTGGAAACTCGTTTCTGAGTGCTTCTGGACAAAAGTAACAGCCTAAGTGACAACATGCTGTCAAAATGCTTTTCGGGCCCTGAAAACACTAAAAGTGACATGTTGCTGTTTTCTGAGCAACTAGTGATGAAAACCACAAGAAACTGCCTTGCTTCTATAGACTTCAGCAAAGTACATGTTTCTGGCTTGGAAACGTGTTTCTGAGTGCTTCTGGACAAAAGTAACAGCCTAAGTGACAACATGCTGTCAAAATGCTTTCCGGGCCCTGAAAACACTAAAAGTGACATGTTGCTGCTTTCTGACCAACTAGTGATGAAAACCAGAAGAAACTGCCTTGCTACTATAGACTTCAGCAAAGTACATGTTTCTGGCTTGGAAACTTGTTTCTGAGTGCTTCTGGACAAAAGTAACAGCCTCAGTGACAACATGCTGTCAAAATGCTTTTCGGGCCCTGAAAACACTAAAAGTGACATGTTGCTGTTTTCTGAGCAACTAGTGATGAAAACCACAAGAAACTGCCTTGCTACTATAGACTTCAGCAAAGTACATGTTTCTGGCTTGGAAACTTGTTTCTGAGTGCTTCTGGACAAAAGTAACAGCCTAAGTGACAACATGCTGTCAAAATGCTTTTCGGGCCCTGAAAACACTAAAAGTGACATGTTGCTGTTTTCTGAGCAACTAGTGATGAAAACCACAAGAAACTGCCTTGCTACTATAGACTTCAGCAAAGTACATGTTTCTGGCTTGGAAACTCGTTTCTGAGTGCTTCTGGACAAAAGTAACAGCCTAAGTGACAACATGCTGTCAAAATGCTTTTCGGGCCCTGAAAACACTAAAAGTGACATGTTGCTGTTTTCTGAGCAACTAGTGATGAAAACCACAAGAAACTGCCTTGCTTCTATAGACTTCAGCAAAGTACATGTTTCTGGCTTGGAAACGTGTTTCTGAGTGCTTCTGGACAAAAGTAACAGCCTAAGTGACAACATGCTGTCAAAATGCTTTCCGGGCCCTGAAAACACTAAAAGTGACATGTTGCTGCTTTCTGACCAACTAGTGATGAAAACCAGAAGAAACTGCCTTGCCACTATAGACTTCAGCAAAGTACATGTTTCTGGCTTGGAAACTTGTTTCTGAGTGCTTCTGGACAAAAGTAACAGCCTCAGTGACAACATGCTGTCAAAATGCTTTTCGGGCCCTGAAAACACTAAAAGTGACATGTTGCTGTTTTCTGACCAACTAGTGATGAAAACCACAAGAAACTGCCTTGCTACTATAGACTTCAGCAAAGTACATGTTTCTGGCTTGGAAACTTGTTTCTGAGTGCTTCTGGACAAAAGTAACAGCCTAAGTGACAACATGCTGTCAAAATGCTTTTCGGGCCCTGAAAACACTAAAAGTGACATGTTGCTGTTTTCTGAGCAACTAGTGATGAAAACCACAAGAAACTGCCTTGCTACTATAGACTTCAGCAAAGTACATGTTTCTGGCTTGGAAACTCGTTTCTGAGTGCTTCTGGACAAAAGTAACAGCCTAAGTGACAACATGCTGTCAAAATGCTTTTCGGGCCCTGAAAACACTAAAAGTGACATGTTGCTGTTTTCTGAGCAACTAGTGATGAAAACCACAAGAAACTGCCTTGCTACTATAGACTTCACCAAAGTACATGTTTCTGGCTTGGAAACTTGTTTCTGAGTGCTTCTGGACAAAAGTAACAGCCTCAGTGACAACATGCTGTCAAAATGCTTTTCGGGCCCTGAAAACACTAAAAGTGACATGTTGCTGTTTTCTGACCAACTAGTGATGAAAACCACAAGAAACTGCCTTGCTACTATAGACTTCAGCAAAGTACATGTTTCTGGCTTGGAAACTTGTTTCTGAGTGCTTCTGGACAAAAGTAACAGCCTCAGTGACAACATGCTGTCAAAATGCTTTTCGGGCCCTGAAAACACTAAAAGTGACATGTTGCTGTTTTCTGACCAACTAGTGATGAAAACCACAAGAAACTGCCTTGCTACTATAGACTTCAGCAAAGTACATGTTTCTGGCTTGGAAACTTGTTTCTGAGTGCTTCTGGACAAAAGTAACAGCCTAAGTGACAACATGCTGTCAAAATGCTTTTCGGGCCCTGAAAACACTAAAAGTGACATGTTGCTGTTTTCTGAGCAACTAGTGATGAAAACCACAAGAAACTGCCTTGCTACTATAGACTTCAGCAAAGTACATGTTTCTGGCTTGGAAACTCGTTTCTGAGTGCTTCTGGACAAAAGTAACAGCCTAAGTGACAACATGCTGTCAAAATGCTTTTCGGGCCCTGAAAACACTAAAAGTGACATGTTGCTGCTTTCTGACCAACTAGTGATGAAAACCACAAGAAACTGCCTTGCTACTATAGACTTCAGCAAAGTACATGTTTCTGGCTTGGAAACTTGTTTCTGAGTGCTTCTGGACAAAAGTAACAGCCTCAGTGACAACATGCTGTCAAAATGCTTTTCGGGCCCTGAAAACACTAAAAGTGACATGTTGCTGCTTTCTGACCAACTAGTGATGAAAACCACAAGAAACTGCCTTGCTACTATAGACTTCAGCAAAGTACATGTTTCTGGCTTGGAAACTTGTTTCTGAGTGCTTCTGGACAAAAGTAACAGCCTAAGTGACAACATGCTGTCAAAATGCTTTTCGGGCCCTGAAAACACTAAAAGTGACATGTTGCTGCTTTCTGACCAACTAGTGATGAAAACCAC
This sequence comes from Epinephelus lanceolatus, assembly GCF_041903045.1. Classification (NCBI taxonomy): domain Eukaryota; kingdom Metazoa; phylum Chordata; class Actinopteri; order Perciformes; family Serranidae; genus Epinephelus; species Epinephelus lanceolatus. The sequence continues at coordinate 25,063 of NW_027556848.1, read as the reverse complement.
AAGAAACTGCCTTGCTACTATAGACTTCAGCAAAGTACATGTTTCTGGCTTGGAAACTTGTTTCTGAGTGCTTCTGGACAAAAGTAACAGCCTAAGTGACAACATGCTGTCAAAATGCTTTCCGGGCCCTGAAAACACTAAAAGTGACATGTTGCTGTTTTCTGACCAACTAGTGATGAAAACCAGAGGAAAGTGCCTTGCTACTATCGAATTACCGGAACCACATGTTCCTGGCTTGGAAATCTCAAAATGCTTTTCGGGGCCTGAATATACTAAAAGTGACATGATGCTGTTTTCTGACCAACTAATGAGGGAAACCAGAGGAAACTGCCTTGCTACGATAGAATTCACCAAACCACATGTTTCTGGCTTGGAGACTTTTTTCTGAGTGTTTCTGGTGAAAAGTAACAGCCTAAGTGACAACATGCTGTCAAAATGCTTTTCGGGCCCTGAAAACACTAAAAGTGACATGTTACTGTTTTCTGACCAACCAGTGATGAAAACCAGAAGAAACTGCCTTGCTACTATAGAATTCACCAAACCACATGTTTCTGGCTTGGAAACGTGTTTCTGAGTGTTTCTGGTGAAAAGTAACAGCCTAAGTGACAACATGCTGTCAAAATGCTTTTCGGGCCCTGAAAACACTAAAAGTGACATGTTGCTGTTTTCTGACCAACTAGTGATGAAAACCAGAGGAAAGTGCCTTGCTACTATCGAATTACCGGAACCACATGTTCCTGGCTTGGAAATCTCAAAATGCTTTTCGGGGCCTGAAAATACTAAAAGTGACATGATGCTGTTTTCTGACCAACTAATGAGGGAAACCAGAGGAAACTGCCTTGCTACGATAGAATTCACCAAACCACATGTTTCTGGCTTGGAGAGTTTTTTCTGAGTGTTTCTGGTGAAAAGTAACAGCCTAAGTGACAACATGCTGTCAAAATGCTTTTCGGGCCCTGAAAACACTAAAAGTGACATGTTACTGTTTTCTGACCAACCAGTGATGAAAACCAGAAGAAACTGCCTTGCTACTATAGAATTCACCAAACCACATGTTTTTGGCTTGGAAACGTGTTTCTGAGTGTTTCTGGTGAAAAGTAACAGCCTAAGTGACAACATGCTGTCAAAATGCTTTTCGGGCCCTGAAAACACTAAAAGTGACATGTTGCTGTTTTCTGACCAACTAGTGATGAAAACCAGAGGAAAGTGCCTTGCTACTATCGAATTACCGGAACCACATGTTCCTGGCTTGGAAATCTCAAAATGCTTTTCGGGGCCTGAAAATACTAAAAGTGACATGATGCTGTTTTCTGACCAACTAATGAGGGAAACCAGAGGAAACTGCCTTGCTACGATAGAATTCACCAAACCACATGTTTCTGGCTTGGAGAGTTTTTTCTGAGTGTTTCTGGTGAAAAGTAACAGCCTAAGTGACAACATGCTGTCAAAATGCTTTTCGGGCCCTGAAAACACTAAAAGTGACATGTTACTGTTTTCTGACCAACCAGTGATGAAAACCAGAAGAAACTGCCTTGCTACTATAGAATTCACCAAACCACATGTTTCTGGCTTGGATACTTGTTTCTGAGTGCTTCTGGACAAAAGTAACAGCCTAAGTGACAACATGCTGTCAAAATGCTTTTCGGGCCCTGAAAACACTAAAAGTGACATGTTGCTGTTTTCTGACCAACTAGTGATGAAAACCAGAAGAAACTGCCTTGCTACTATAGAATTCACCAAACCACATGTTTCTGGCTTGGAAACGTGTTTCTGAGTGTTTCTGGTGAAAAGTAACAGCCTAAGTGACAACATGCTGTCAAAATGCTTTTCGGGCCCTGAAAACACTAAAAGTGACATGTTGCTGTTTTCTGACCAACTAGTGATGAAAACCAGAAGAAACTGCCTTGCTACTATAGACTTCACCAAAGTACATGTTTCTGGCTTGGAAACTCGTTTCTGAGTGCTTCTGGACAAAAGTAACAGCCTAAGTGACAACATGCTGTCAAAATGCTTTTCGGGCCCTGAAAACACTAAAAGTGACATGTTGCTGTTTTCTGACCAACTAGTGATGAAAACCAGAAGAAACTGCCTTGCTACTATAGACTTCAGCAAAGTACATGTTTCTGGCTTGGAAACTTGTTTCTGAGTGCTTCTGGACAAAAGTAACAGCCTAAGTGACAACATGCTGTCAAAATGCTTTCCGGGCCCTGAAAACACTAAAAGTGACATGTTGCTGCTTTCTGACCAACTAGTGATGAAAACCACAAGAAACTGCCTTGCTACTATAGACTTCAGCAAAGTACATGTTTCTGGCTTGGAAACTTGTTTCTGAGTGCTTCTGGACAAAAGTAACAGCCTCAGTGACAACATGCTGTCAAAATGCTTTTCGGGCCCTGAAAACACTAAAAGTGACATGTTGCTGCTTTCTGACCAACTAGTGATGAAAACCACAAGAAACTGCCTTGCTACTATAGACTTCAGCAAAGTACATGTTTCTGGCTTGGAAACTTGTTTCTGAGTGCTTCTGGACAAAAGTAACAGCCTAAGTGACAACATGCTGTCAAAATGCTTTTCGGGCCCTGAAAACACTAAAAGTGACATGTTGCTGTTTTCTGAGCAACTAGTGATGAAAACCACAAGAAACTGCCTTGCTACTATAGACTTCAGCAAAGTACATGTTTCTGGCTTGGAAACGTGTTTCTGAGTGCTTCTGGACAAAAGTAACAGCCTAAGTGACAACATGCTGTCAAAATGCTTTCCGGGCCCTGAAAACACTAAAAGTGACATGTTGCTGCTTTCTGACCAACTAGTGATGAAAACCAGAAGAAACTGCCTTGCTACTATAGACTTCAGCAAAGTACATGTTTCTGGCTTGGAAACTTGTTTCTGAGTGCTTCTGGACAAAAGTAACAGCCTCAGTGACAACATGCTGTCAAAATGCTTTTCGGGCCCTGAAAACACTAAAAGTGACATGTTGCTGTTTTCTGAGCAACTAGTGATGAAAACCACAAGAAACTGCCTTGCTACTATAGACTTCAGCAAAGTACATGTTTCTGGCTTGGAAACTTGTTTCTGAGTGCTTCTGGACAAAAGTAACAGCCTAAGTGACAACATGCTGTCAAAATGCTTTTCGGGCCCTGAAAACACTAAAAGTGACATGTTGCTGTTTTCTGAGCAACTAGTGATGAAAACCACAAGAAACTGCCTTGCTACTATAGACTTCAGCAAAGTACATGTTTCTGGCTTGGAAACTCGTTTCTGAGTGCTTCTGGACAAAAGTAACAGCCTAAGTGACAACATGCTGTCAAAATGCTTTTCGGGCCCTGAAAACACTAAAAGTGACATGTTGCTGTTTTCTGAGCAACTAGTGATGAAAACCACAAGAAACTGCCTTGCTTCTATAGACTTCAGCAAAGTACATGTTTCTGGCTTGGAAACGTGTTTCTGAGTGCTTCTGGACAAAAGTAACAGCCTAAGTGACAACATGCTGTCAAAATGCTTTCCGGGCCCTGAAAACACTAAAAGTGACATGTTGCTGCTTTCTGACCAACTAGTGATGAAAACCAGAAGAAACTGCCTTGCCACTATAGACTTCAGCAAAGTACATGTTTCTGGCTTGGAAACTTGTTTCTGAGTGCTTCTGGACAAAAGTAACAGCCTCAGTGACAACATGCTGTCAAAATGCTTTTCGGGCCCTGAAAACACTAAAAGTGACATGTTGCTGTTTTCTGACCAACTAGTGATGAAAACCACAAGAAACTGCCTTGCTACTATAGACTTCAGCAAAGTACATGTTTCTGGCTTGGAAACTTGTTTCTGAGTGCTTCTGGACAAAAGTAACAGCCTAAGTGACAACATGCTGTCAAAATGCTTTTCGGGCCCTGAAAACACTAAAAGTGACATGTTGCTGTTTTCTGAGCAACTAGTGATGAAAACCACAAGAAACTGCCTTGCTACTATAGACTTCAGCAAAGTACATGTTTCTGGCTTGGAAACTCGTTTCTGAGTGCTTCTGGACAAAAGTAACAGCCTAAGTGACAACATGCTGTCAAAATGCTTTTCGGGCCCTGAAAACACTAAAAGTGACATGTTGCTGTTTTCTGAGCAACTAGTGATGAAAACCACAAGAAACTGCCTTGCTACTATAGACTTCAGCAAAGTACATGTTTCTGGCTTGGAAACGTGTTTCTGAGTGCTTCTGGACAAAAGTAACAGCCTAAGTGACAACATGCTGTCAAAATGCTTTCCGGGCCCTGAAAACACTAAAAGTGACATGTTGCTGCTTTCTGACCAACTAGTGATGAAAACCAGAAGAAACTGCCTTGCTACTATAGACTTCAGCAAAGTACATGTTTCTGGCTTGGAAACTTGTTTCTGAGTGCTTCTGGACAAAAGTAACAGCCTCAGTGACAACATGCTGTCAAAATGCTTTTCGGGCCCTGAAAACACTAAAAGTGACATGTTGCTGTTTTCTGACCAACTAGTGATGAAAACCACAAGAAACTGCCTTGCTACTATAGACTTCACCAAAGTACATGTTTCTGGCTTGGAAACTTGTTTCTGAGTGCTTCTGGACAAAAGTAACAGCCTAAGTGACAACATGCTGTCAAAATGCTTTTCGGGCCCTGAAAACACTAAAAGTGACATGTTGCTGTTTTCTGAGCAACTAGTGATGAAAACCACAAGAAACTGCCTTGCTACTATAGACTTCAGCAAAGTACATGTTTCTGGCTTGGAAACTCGTTTCTGAGTGCTTCTGGACAAAAGTAACAGCCTAAGTGACAACATGCTGTCAAAATGCTTTTCGGGCCCTGAAAACACTAAAAGTGACATGTTGCTGCTTTCTGACCAACTAGTGATGAAAACCACAAGAAACTGCCTTGCTACTATAGACTTCAGCAAAGTACATGTTTCTGGCTTGGAAACTTGTTTCTGAGTGCTTCTGGACAAAAGTAACAGCCTCAGTGACAACATGCTGTCAAAATGCTTTTCGGGCCCTGAAAACACTAAAAGTGACATGTTGCTGCTTTCTGACCAACTAGTGATGAAAACCACAAGAAACTGCCTTGCTACTATAGACTTCAGCAAAGTACATGTTTCTGGCTTGGAAACTTGTTTCTGAGTGCTTCTGGACAAAAGTAACAGCCTAAGTGACAACATGCTGTCAAAATGCTTTTCGGGCCCTGAAAACACTAAAAGTGACATGTTGCTGCTTTCTGACCAACTAGTGATGAAAACCACAAGAAACTGCCTTGCTACTATAGACTTCAGCAAAGTACATGTTTCTGGCTTGGAAACTTGTTTCTGAGTGCTTCTGGACAAAAGTAACAGCCTAAGTGACAACATGCTGTCAAAATGCTTTTCGGGCCCTGAAAACACTAAAAGTGACATGTTGCTGTTTTCTGAGCAACTAGTGATGAAAACCACAAGAAACTGCCTTGCTACTATAGACTTCAGCAAAGTACATGTTTCTGGCTTGGAAACTTGTTTCTGAGTGCTTCTGGACAAAAGTAACAGCCTAAGTGACAACATGCTGTCAAAATGCTTTTCGGGCCCTGAAAACACTAAAAGTGACATGTTGCTGCTTTCTGACCAACTAGTGATGAAAACCACAAGAAACTGCCTTGCTACTATAGACTTCAGCAAAGTACATGTTTCTGGCTTGGAAACTTGTTTCTGAGTGCTTCTGGACAAAAGTAACAGCCTAAGTGACAACATGCTGTCAAAATGCTTTTCGGGCCCTGAAAACACTAAAAGTGACATGTTGCTGCTTTCTGAGCAACTAGTGATGAAAACCACAAGAAACTGCCTTGCTACTATAGACTTCACCAAAGTACATGTTTCTGGCTTGGAAACTTGTTTCTGAGTGCTTCTGGACAAAAGTAACAGCCTCAGTGACAACATGCTGTCAAAGTGCTTTTCGGGCCCTGAAAACACTAAAAGTGACATGTTGCTGTTTTCTGACCAACTAGTGATGAAAACCAGAAGAAACTGCCTTGCTACTATAGACTTCACCAAAGTACATGTTTCTGGCTTGGAAACTTGTTTCTGAGTGCTTCTGGACAAAAGTAACAGCCTCAGTGACAACATGCTGTCAAAATGCTTTTCGGGCCCTGAAAACACTAAAAGTGACATGTTGCTGCTTTCTGACCAACTAGTGATGAAAACCACAAGAAACTGCCTTGCTACTATAGACTTCAGCAAAGTACATGTTTCTGGCTTGGAAACTTGTTTCTGAGTGCTTCTGGACAAAAGTAACAGCCTCAGTGACAACATGCTGTCAAAATGCTTTTCGGGCCCTGAAAACACTAAAAGTGACATGTTGCTGCTTTCTGACCAACTAGTGATGAAAACCACAAGAAACTGCCTTGCTACTATAGACTTCAGCAAAGTACATGTTTCTGGCTTGGAAACTCGTTTCTGAGTGCTTCTGGACAAAAGTAACAGCCTAAGTGACAACATGCTGTCAAAATGCTTTTCGGGCCCTGAAAACACTAAAAGTGACATGTTGCTGTTTTCTGAGCAACTAGTGATGAAAACCACAAGAAACTGCCTTGCTACTATAGACTTCAGCAAAGTACATGTTTCTGGCTTGGAAACTTGTTTCTGAGTGCTTCTGGACAAAAGTAACAGCCTAAGTGACAACATGCTGTCAAAATGCTTTTCGGGCCCTGAAAACACTAAAAGTGACATGTTGCTGTTTTCTGAGCAACTAGTGATGAAAACCACAAGAAACTGCCTTGCTACTATAGACTTCAGCAAAGTACATGTTTCTGGCTTGGAAACTTGTTTCTGAGTGCTTCTGGACAAAAGTAACAGCCTAAGTGACAACATGCTGTCAAAATGCTTTTCGGGCCCTGAAAACACTAAAAGTGACATGTTGCTGTTTTCTGACCAACTAGTGATGAAAACCAGAAGAAACTGCCTTGCTACTATAGACTTCACCAAAGTACATGTTTCTGGCTTGGAAACTCGTTTCTGAGTGCTTCTGGACAAAAGCAACAGCCTAAGTGACAACATGCTGTCAAAATGCTTTTCGGGCCCTGAAAACACTAAAAGTGACATGTTGCTGTTTTCTGACCAACTAGTGATGAAAACCAGAAGAAACTGCCTTGCTACTATAGACTTCACCAAACCACATGGTTCTGGCTTGGAAACTTGTTTCTGAGTGCTTCTGGTGAAAAGTAACAGCCTAAGTGACAACATGCTGTCAAAATGCTTTTCGGGCCCTGAAAACACTAAAAGTGACATGTTGCTGTTTTCTGACCAACTAGTGATGAAAACCAGAAGAAACTGCCTTGCTACTATAGACTTCACCAAAGTACATGTTTCTGGCTTGGAAACTCTTTTCTGAGTGCTTCTGGACAAAAGTAACAGCCTAAGTGACAACATGCTGTCAAAATGCTTTTCGGGCCCTGAAAACACTAAAAGTGACATGTTGCTGGTTTCTGACCAACTAGCAATGAAAACCAGAAGAAACTGCCTTGCTACTATAGACTTCACCAAAGTACATGTTTCTGGCTTGGAAACTCGTTTCTGAGTGCTTCTGGTGAAAAGTAACAGTCTAAGTGACAACATGCTGTCAAAATGCTTTTCGGGCCCTGAAAACACTAAAAGTGACATGTTGCTGTTTTCTGACCAACTAATGAGGGAAACCAGAGGAAACTGCCTTGCTACGATAGAATTCACCAAACCACATGTTTCTGGCTTGGAGACTTTTTTCTGAGTGTTTCTGGTGAAAAGTAACAGCCTAAGTGACAACATGCTGTCAAAATGCTTTTCGGGCCCTGAAAACACTAAAAGTGACATGTTACTGTTTTCTGACCAACCAGTGATGAAAACCAGAAGAAACTGCCTTGCTACTATAGAATTCACCAAACCACATGTTTCTGGCTTGGAAACGTGTTTCTGAGTGTTTCTGGTGAAAAGTAACAGCCTAAGTGACAACATGCTGTCAAAATGCTTTTCGGGCCCTGAAAACACTAAAAGTGACATGTTGCTGTTTTCTGACCAACTAGTGATGAAAACCAGAGGAAAGTGCCTTGCTACTATCGAATTACCGGAACCACATGTTCCTGGCTTGGAAATCTCAAAATGCTTTTCGGGGCCTGAATATACTAAAAGTGACATGATGCTGTTTTCTGACCAACTAATGAGGGAAACCAGAGGAAACTGCCTTGCTACGATAGAATTCACCAAACCACATGTTTCTGGCTTGGAGACTTTTTTCTGAGTGTTTCTGGTGAAAAGTAACAGCCTAAGTGACAACATGCTGTCAAAATGCTTTTCGGGCCCTGAAAACACTAAAAGTGACATGTTACTGTTTTCTGACCAACCAGTGATGAAAACCAGAAGAAACTGCCTTGCTACTATAGAATTCACCAAACCACATGTTTCTGGCTTGGAAACGTGTTTCTGAGTGTTTCTGGTGAAAAGTAACAGCCTAAGTGACAACATGCTGTCAAAATGCTTTTCGGGCCCTGAAAACACTAAAAGTGACATGTTGCTGTTTTCTGACCAACTAGTGATGAAAACCAGAGGAAAGTGCCTTGCTACTATCGAATTACCGGAACCACATGTTCCTGGCTTGGAAATCTCAAAATGCTTTTCGGGGCCTGAAAATACTAAAAGTGACATGATGCTGTTTTCTGACCAACTAATGAGGGAAACCAGAGGAAACTGCCTTGCTACGATAGAATTCACCAAACCACATGTTTCTGGCTTGGAGAGTTTTTTCTGAGTGTTTCTGGTGAAAAGTAACAGCCTAAGTGACAACATGCTGTCAAAATGCTTTTCGGGCCCTGAAAACACTAAAAGTGACATGTTACTGTTTTCTGACCAACCAGTGATGAAAACCAGAAGAAACTGCCTTGCTACTATAGAATTCACCAAACCACATGTTTCTGGCTTGGAAACGTGTTTCTGAGTGTTTCTGGTGAAAAGTAACAGCCTAAGTGACAACATGCTGTCAAAATGCTTTTCGGGCCCTGAAAACACTAAAAGTGACATGTTGCTGTTTTCTGACCAACTAGTGATGAAAACCAGAGGAAAGTGCCTTGCTACTATCGAATTACCGGAACCACATGTTCCTGGCTTGGAAATCTCAAAATGCTTTTCGGGGCCTGAAAATACTAAAAGTGACATGATGCTGTTTTCTGACCAACTAATGAGGGAAACCAGAGGAAACTGCCTTGCTACGATAGAATTCACCAAACCACATGTTTCTGGCTTGGAGAGTTTTTTCTGAGTGTTTCTGGTGAAAAGTAACAGCCTAAGTGACAACATGCTGTCAAAATGCTTTTCGGGCCCTGAAAACACTAAAAGTGACATGTTACTGTTTTCTGACCAACCAGTGATGAAAACCAGAAGAAACTGCCTTGCTACTATAGAATTCACCAAACCACATGTTTCTGGCTTGGATACTTGTTTCTGAGTGCTTCTGGATAAAAGTAACAGCCTAAGTGACAACATGCTGTCAAAATGCTTTTCGGGCCCTGAAAACACTAAAAGTGACATGTTGCTGTTTTCTGACCAACTAGTGATGAAAACCAGAAGAAACTGCCTTGCTACTATAGAATTCACCAAACCACATGTTTCTGGCTTGGAAACGTGTTTCTGAGTGTTTCTGGTGAAAAGTAACAGCCTAAGTGACAACATGCTGTCAAAATGCTTTTCGGGCCCTGAAAACACTAAAAGTGACATGTTGCTGTTTTCTGACCAACTAGTGATGAAAACCAGAAGAAACTGCCTTGCTACTATAGACTTCACCAAAGTACATGTTTCTGGCTTGGAAACTCGTTTCTGAGTGCTTCTGGACAAAAGTAACAGCCTAAGTGACAACATGCTGTCAAAATGCTTTTCGGGCCCTGAAAACACTAAAAGTGACATGTTGCTGTTTTCTGACCAACTAGTGATGAAAACCAGAAGAAACTGCCTTGCTACTATAGACTTCACCAAACCACATGGTTCTGGCTTGGAAACTTGTTTCTGAGTGCTTCTGGTGAAAAGTAACAGCCTAAGTGACAACATGCTGTCAAAATGCTTTTCGGGCCCTGAAAACACTAAAAGTGACATGTTGCTGTTTTCTGACCAACTAGTGATGAAAACCAGAAGAAACTGCCTTGCTACTATAGACTTCACCAAAGTACATGTTTCTGGCTTGGAAACTCGTTTCTGAGTGCTTCTGGACCAAAGTAACAGCCTAAGTGACAACATGCTGTCAAAATGCTTTTCGGGCCCTGAAAACACTAAAAGTGACATGTTGCTGTTTTCTGACCAACTAGTGATGAAAACCAGAAGAAACTGCCTTGCTACTATAGACTTCAACAAAGTACATGTTTCTGGCTTGGAAACTCGTTTCTGAGTGCTTCTGGACAAAAGTAACAGCCTAAGTGACAACATGCTGTCAAAATGCTTTTCGGGCCCTGAAAACACTAAAAGTGACATGTTGCTGTTTTCTGACCAACTAGTGATGAAAACCAGAAGAAACTGCCTTGCTACTATAGACTTCACCAAAGTACATGTTTCTGGCTTGGAAACTCGTTTCTGAGTGCTTCTGGACAAAAGTAACAGCCTAAGTGACAACATGCTGTCAAAATGCTTTTCGGGCCCTGAAAACACTAAAAGTGACATGTTGCTGCTTTCTGACCAACTAGTGATGAAAACCACAAGAAACTGCCTTGCTACTATAGACTTCAGCAAAGTACATGTTTCTGGCTTGGAAACTTGTTTCTGAGTGCTTCTGGACAAAAGTAACAGCCTAAGTGACAACATGCTGTCAAAATGCTTTTCGGGCCCTGAAAACACTAAAAGTGACATGTTGCTGTTTTCTGAGCAACTAGTGATGAAAACCACAAGAAACTGCCTTGCTACTATAGACTTCAGCAAAGTACATGTTTCTGGCTTGGAAACGTGTTTCTGAGTGCTTCTGGACAAAAGTAACAGCCTAAGTGACAACATGCTGTCAAAATGCTTTCCGGGCCCTGAAAACACTAAAAGTGACATGTTGCTGCTTTCTGACCAACTAGTGATGAAAACCAGAAGAAACTGCCTTGCTACTATAGACTTCAGCAAAGTACATGTTTCTGGCTTGGAAACTTGTTTCTGAGTGCTTCTGGACAAAAGTAACAGCCTCAGTGACAACATGCTGTCAAAATGCTTTTCGGGCCCTGAAAACACTAAAAGTGACATGTTGCTGCTTTCTGACCAACTAGTGATGAAAACCACAAGAAACTGCCTTGCTACTATAGACTTCAGCAAAGTACATGTTTCTGGCTTGGAAACTTGTTTCTGAGTGCTTCTGGACAAAAGTAACAGCCTAAGTGACAACATGCTGTCAAAATGCTTTTCGGGCCCTGAAAACACTAAAAGTGACATGTTGCTGCTTTCTGACCAACTAGTGATGAAAACCACAAGAAACTGCCTTGCTACTATAGACTTCAGCAAAGTACATGTTTCTGGCTTGGAAACTTGTTTCTGAGTGCTTCTGGACAAAAGTAACAGCCTAAGTGACAACATGCTGTCAAAATGCTTTTCGGCCCTGAAAACACTAAAAGTGACATGTTGCTGTTTTCTGAGCAACTAGTGATGAAAACCACAAGAAACTGCCTTGCTACTATAGACTTCAGCAAAGTACATGTTTCTGGCTTGGAAACTTGTTTCTGAGTGCTTCTGGACAAAAGTAACAGCCTAAGTGACAACATGCTGTCAAAATGCTTTTCGGGCCCTGAAAACACTAAAAGTGACATGTTGCTGCTTTCTGACCAACTAGTGATGAAAACCACAAGAAACTGCCTTGCTACTATAGACTTCAGCAAAGTACATGTTTCTGGCTTGGAAACTTGTTTCTGAGTGCTTCTGGACAAAAGTAACAGCCTAAGTGACAACATGCTGTCAAAATGCTTTTCGGGCCCTGAAAACACTAAAAGTGACATGTTGCTGCTTTCTGAGCAACTAGTGATGAAAACCACAAGAAACTGCCTTGCTACTATAGACTTCACCAAAGTACATGTTTCTGGCTTGGAAACTTGTTTCTGAGTGCTTCTGGACAAAAGTAACAGCCTCAGTGACAACATGCTGTCAAAGTGCTTTTCGGGCCCTGAAAACACTAAAAGTGACATGTTGCTGTTTTCTGACCAACTAGTGATGAAAACCAGAAGAAACTGCCTTGCTACTATAGACTTCACCAAAGTACATGTTTCTGGCTTGGAAACTTGTTTCTGAGTGCTTCTGGACAAAAGTAACAGCCTCAGTGACAACATGCTGTCAAAATGCTTTTCGGGCCCTGAAAACACTAAAAGTGACATGTTGCTGCTTTCTGACCAACTAGTGATGAAAACCACAAGAAACTGCCTTGCTACTATAGACTTCAGCAAAGTACATGTTTCTGGCTTGGAAACTTGTTTCTGAGTGCTTCTGGACAAAAGTAACAGCCTCAGTGACAACATGCTGTCAAAATGCTTTTCGGGCCCTGAAAACACTAAAAGTGACATGTTGCTGCTTTCTGACCAACTAGTGATGAAAACCACAAGAAACTGCCTTGCTACTATAGACTTCAGCAAAGTACATGTTTCTGGCTTGGAAACTCGTTTCTGAGTGCTTCTGGACAAAAGTAACAGCCTAAGTGACAACATGCTGTCAAAATGCTTTTCGGGCCCTGAAAACACTAAAAGTGACATGTTGCTGTTTTCTGAGCAACTAGTGATGAAAACCACAAGAAACTGCCTTGCTACTATAGACTTCAGCAAAGTACATGTTTCTGGCTTGGAAACTTGTTTCTGAGTGCTTCTGGACAAAAGTAACAGCCTAAGTGACAACATGCTGTCAAAATGCTTTTCGGGCCCTGAAAACACTAAAAGTGACATGTTGCTGTTTTCTGAGCAACTAGTGATGAAAACCACAAGAAACTGCCTTGCTACTATAGACTTCAGCAAAGTACATGTTTCTGGCTTGGAAACTTGTTTCTGAGTGCTTCTGGACAAAAGTAACAGCCTCAGTGACAACATGCTGTCAAAATGCTTTTCGGGCCCTGAAAACACTAAAAGTGACATGTTGCTGTTTTCTGACCAACTAGTGATGAAAACCAGAAGAAACTGCCTTGCTACTATAGAATTCACCAAACCACATGTTTCTGGCTTGGAAACGTGTTTCTGAGTGTTTCTGGTGAAAAGTAACAGCCTAAGTGACAACATGCTGTCAAAATGCTTTTCGGGCCCTGAAAACACTAAAAGTGACATGTTGCTGTTTTCTGACCAACTAGTGATGAAAACCAGAAGAAACTGCCTTGCTACTATAGACTTCACCAAACCACATGGTTCTGGCTTGGAAACTTGTTTCTGAGTGCTTCTGGTGAAAAGTAACAGCCTAAGTGACAACATGCTGTCAAAATGCTTTTCGGGCCCTGAAAACACTAAAAGTGACATGTTGCTGTTTTCTGACCAACTAGTGATGAAAACCAGAAGAAACTGCCTTGCTACTATAGACTTCACCAAAGTACATGTTTCTGGCTTGGAAACTCGTTTCTGAGTGCTTCTGGACCAAAGTAACAGCCTAAGTGACAACATGCTGTCAAAATGCTTTTCGGGCCCTGAAAACACTAAAAGTGACATGTTGCTGTTTTCTGACCAACTAGTGATGAAAACCAGAAGAAACTGCCTTGCTACTATAGACTTCAACAAAGTACATGTTTCTGGCTTGGAAACTCGTTTCTGAGTGCTTCTGGACAAAAGTAACAGCCTAAGTGACAACATGCTGTCAAAATGCTTTTCGGGCCCTGAAAACACTAAAAGTGACATGTTGCTGTTTTCTGACCAACTAGTGATGAAAACCAGAAGAAACTGCCTTGCTACTATAGACTTCACCAAAGTACATGTTTCTGGCTTGGAAACTCGTTTCTGAGTGCTTCTGGACAAAAGTAACAGCCTAAGTGACAACATGCTGTCAAAATGCTTTTCGGGCCCTGAAAACACTAAAAGTGACATGTTGCTGCTTTCTGACCAACTAGTGATGAAAACCACAAGAAACTGCCTTGCTACTATAGACTTCAGCAAAGTACATGTTTCTGGCTTGGAAACTTGTTTCTGAGTGCTTCTGGACAAAAGTAACAGCCTAAGTGACAACATGCTGTCAAAATGCTTTTCGGGCCCTGAAAACACTAAAAGTGACATGTTGCTGTTTTCTGAGCAACTAGTGATGAAAACCACAAGAAACTGCCTTGCTACTATAGACTTCAGCAAAGTACATGTTTCTGGCTTGGAAACGTGTTTCTGAGTGCTTCTGGACAAAAGTAACAGCCTAAGTGACAACATGCTGTCAAAATGCTTTCCGGGCCCTGAAAACACTAAAAGTGACATGTTGCTGCTTTCTGACCAACTAGTGATGAAAACCAGAAGAAACTGCCTTGCTACTATAGACTTCAGCAAAGTACATGTTTCTGGCTTGGAAACTTGTTTCTGAGTGCTTCTGGACAAAAGTAACAGCCTCAGTGACAACATGCTGTCAAAATGCTTTTCGGGCCCTGAAAACACTAAAAGTGACATGTTGCTGCTTTCTGACCAACTAGTGATGAAAACCACAAGAAACTGCCTTGCTACTATAGACTTCAGCAAAGTACATGTTTCTGGCTTGGAAACTTGTTTCTGAGTGCTTCTGGACAAAAGTAACAGCCTAAGTGACAACATGCTGTCAAAATGCTTTTCGGGCCCTGAAAACACTAAAAGTGACATGTTGCTGCTTTCTGACCAACTAGTGATGAAAACCACAAGAAACTGCCTTGCTACTATAGACTTCAGCAAAGTACATGTTTCTGGCTTGGAAACTTGTTTCTGAGTGCTTCTGGACAAAAGTAACAGCCTAAGTGACAACATGCTGTCAAAATGCTTTTCGGGCCCTGAAAACACTAAAAGTGACATGTTGCTGTTTTCTGAGCAACTAGTGATGAAAACCACAAGAAACTGCCTTGCTACTATAGACTTCAGCAAAGTACATGTTTCTGGCTTGGAAACTTGTTTCTGAGTGCTTCTGGACAAAAGTAACAGCCTAAGTGACAACATGCTGTCAAAATGCTTTTCGGGCCCTGAAAACACTAAAAGTGACATGTTGCTGCTTTCTGACCAACTAGTGATGAAAACCACAAGAAACTGCCTTGCTACTATGACTTCAGCAAGTACATGTTTCTGGCTTGGAAACTTGTTTCTGAGTGCTTCTGGACAAAAGTAACAGCCTAAGTGACAACATGCTGTCAAAATGCTTTTCGGGCCCTGAAAACACTAAAAGTGACATGTTGCTGCTTTCTGAGCAACTAGTGATGAAAACCACAAGAAACTGCCTTGCTACTATAGACTTCACCAAAGTACATGTTTCTGGCTTGGAACTTGTTTCTGAGTGCTTCTGGACAAAAGTAACAGCCTCAGTGACAACATGCTGTCAAAGTGCTTTTCGGGCCCTGAAAACACCTAAAAGTGACATGTTGCTGTTTTCTGACCAACTAGTGATGAAAACCAGAAGAAACTGCCTTGCTTACTATAGGACTTCACCAAAGTACATGTTTCTGGCTTGGAAACTTGTTTCTGAGTGCTTCTGGACAAAAGTAACAGCCTCAGTGACAACATGCTGTCAAAATGCTTTTCGGGCCCTGAAACACTAAAAGTGACATGTTGCTGCTTTCTGACCAACTAGTGATGAAAACCACAAGAAACTGCCTTGCTACTATAGACTTCAGCAAAGTACATGTTTCTGGCTTGGAAACTTGTTTCTGAGTGCTTCTGGACAAAAGTAACAGCCTCAGTGACAACATGCTGTCAAAATGCTTTTCGGGCCCTGAAAAACACTAAAAGTGACATGTTGCTGCTTTCTGACCAACTAGTGATGAAAACCACAAGAAACTGCCTTGCTACTATAGACTTCAGCAAAGTACATGTTTCTGGCTTGGAAACTCGTTTCTGAGTGCTTCTGGACAAAAGTAACAGCCTAAGTGACAACATGCTGTCAAAAATGCTTTTCGGGCCCTGAAAACACTAAAAGTGACATGTTGCTGTTTTCTGAGCAACTAGTGATGAAAACCACAAGGAAACTGCCTTGCTACTATAGACTTCAGCAAAGTACATGTTTCTGGCTTGGAACTTGTTTCTGAGTGCTTCTGGACAAAAGTAACAGCCTAAGTGACAACATGCTGTCAAAATGCTTTTCGGGCCCTGAAAACACTAAAAGTGACATGTTGCTGTTTTCTGAGCAACTAGTGATGAAAACCACAAGAAACTGCCTTGCTACTATAGACTTCAGCAAGTACATGTTCTGGCTTGGAAACTTGTTTCTGAGTGCTTCTGGACAAAAGTAACAGCCTAAGTGACAACATGCTGTCAAAATGCTTTTCGGGCCCTGAAAACACTAAAGTGACATGTTGCTGTTTTCTGACCAACTAGTGATGAAAACCACAAGAAACTGCCTTGCTACTATAGACTTCACCAAAGTACATGTTTCTGGCTTGGAAACTCGTTCTGAGTGCTTCTGGACAAAAGCTAACAGCCTAAGTGACAACATGCTGTCAAAATGCTTGATCGGGCCCTGAAAACACTAAAAGTGACATGTTGCTGTTTTCTGACCAACTAGTGATGAAAACCAGAAGAAACTGCCTTGCTACTATAGGACTTCACCAAACCACATGGTTCTGGCTTGGAAACTTGTTTCTGAGTGCTTCTGGTGAAAAGTAACAGCCTAAGTGACAACATGCTGTCAAAATGCTTTTTCGGGCCCTGAAAACACTAAAAGTGACATGTTGCTGTTTTCTGACCAACTAGTGATGAAAACCAGAAGAAACTGCCTTGCTACTATAGACTTCACCAAAGTACATGTTTCTGGCTTGGAAACTCTTTTCTGAGTGCTCTGGACAAAAGTAACAGCCTAAGTGGACAACATGCTGTCAAAATGCTTTTCGGGGCCCTGAAAACACTAAAAGTGACATGTTGCTGGTTTCTGACCAACTAGCAATGAAAACCAGAAGAAACTGCCTTGCTACTATAGACTTCACCAAAGTACATGTTTCTGGCTTGGAAACTCGTTTCTGAGTGCTTCTGGTGAAAAGTACAGTCTAAGTGACAACATGCTGTCAAAATGCTTTTCGGGCCCTGAAAACACTAAAAGTGACATGTTGCTGTTTTCTGACCAACTAATGAGGGAAACCAGAGGAAACTGCCTTGCTACGATAGAATTCACCAAACCACATGTTTCTGGCTTGGAGACTTTTTTCTGAGTGTTTCTGGTGAAAAGTAACAGCCTAAGTGACAACATGCTGTCAAAATGCTTTTCGGGCCCTGAAAACACTAAAAGTGACATGTTACTGTTTTCTGACCAACCAGTGATGAAAACCAGAAGAAACTGCCTTGCTACTATAGAATTCACCAAACCACATGTTTTCTGGCTTGGAAACGTGTTTCTGAGTGTTTCTGGTGAAAAGTAACAGCCTAAGTGACAACATGCTGTCAAAATGCTTTTCGGGCCCTGAAAACACTAAAAGTGACATGTTGCTGTTTTCTGACCAACTAGTGATGGAAAACCAGAGGAAAGTGCCTTGCTACTATCGAATTACCGGAACCACATGTTCCTGGCTTGGAAATCTCAAAATGCTTTTCGGGGCCTGATAATACTAAAGTGACATGATGCTGTTTTCTGACCAACTAATGAGGGAAACCAGAGGAAACTGCCTTGCTACGATAGAATTCACCAAACCACATGTTTCTGGCTTGGAGACTTTTTTCTGAGTGTTTCTGGTGAAAAGTAACAGCCTAAGTGACAACATGACTGTCAAAATGCTTTTCCGGGCCCTGAAAACACTAAAAGTGACATGTTACTGTTTCTGACCAACCAGTGATGAAAACCAGAAGAAACTGCCTTGCTACTATAGATTCACCCAAACCACATGTTTCTGGCTTGGAAACGTGTTTCTGAGTGTTTCTGGTGAAAAGTAACAGCCTAAGTGACAACATGCTGTCAAAATGCTTTTCGGGCCCTGAAAACACTAAAAGTGACATGTTGCTGTTTTCTGACCAACTAGTGATGAAAACCAGAGGAAAGTGCCTTGCTACTATCGAATTACCGGAACACATGTTCCTGGCTTGGAAATCTCAAAATGCTTTTCGGGGCCTGAAAATACTAAAAGTGACATGATGCTGTTTTCTGACCAACTAATGAGGGAAACCAGAGGAAACTGCCTTGCTACGATAGAATTCACCAAACCACATGTTTCTGGCTTGGAGAGTTTTTTCTGAGTGTTTCTGGTGAAAAGTAACAGCCTAAGTGACAACATGCTGTCAAAATGCTTTTCGGGCCCTGAAAACACTAAAAGTGACATGTTACTGTTTTCTGACCAACCAGTGATGAAAACCAGAAGAAACTGCCTTGCTACTATAGAATTCACCAAACCACATGTTTCTGGCTTGGAAACGTGTTTCTGAGTGTTTCTGGTGAAAAGTAACAGCCTAAGTGACAACATGCTGTCAAAATGCTTTTCGGGCCTGAAAACACTAAAAGTGACATGTTGCTGTTTTCTGACCAACTAGTGGATGAAAACCAGAGGAAAGTGCCTTGCTACTATCGAATTACCGGAACCACATGTTCCTGGCTTGGAAATCTCAAAATGCTTTTCGGGGCCTGAAAATACTAAAAGTGACATGATGCTGTTTTCTGACCAACTAATGAGGGAAACCAGAGGAAACTGCCTTGCTACGATAGAATTCACCAAACCACATGTTTCTGGCTTGGAGAGTTTTTTCTGAGTGTTTCTGGTGAAAAGTAACAGCCTAAGTGACAACATGCTGTCAAAATGCTTTTCGGGCCCTGAAAACACTAAAAGTGACATGTTACTGTTTTCTGACCAACCAGTGATGAAAACCAGAAGAAACTGCCTTGCTACTATAGAATTCACCAAACCACATGTTCTGGCTTGGATACTTGTTTCTGAGTGCTTCTGGATAAAAGTAACAGCCTAAGTGACAACATGCTGTCAAAATGCTTTTCGGGCCCTGAAAACACTAAAAGTGACATGTTGCTGTTTTCTGACCAACTAGTGATGAAAACCAGAAGAAACTGCCTTGCTACTATAGAATTCACCAAACCACATGTTTCTGGCTTGGAAACGTGTTTCTGAGTGTTTCTGGTGAAAAGTAACAGCCTAAGTGACAACATGCTGTCAAAATGCTTTTCGGGCCCTGAAAACACTAAAGTGACATGTTGCTGTTTTCTGACCAACTAGTGATGAAAACCAGAAGAAACTGCCTTGCTACTATAGACTTCACCAAGTACATGTTTCTGGCTTGGAAACTCGTTTCTGAGTGCTTCTGGACAAAAGTAACAGCCTAAGTGACAACATGCTGTCAAAATGCTTTTCGGGCCCTGAAAACACTAAAAGTGACATGTTGCTGTTTTCTGACCAACTAGTGATGAAAACCAGAAGAAACTGCCTTGCTACTATAGACTTCACCAAACCACATGGTTCTGGCTTGGAAACTTGTTTCTGAGTGCTTCTGGTGAAAAGTAACAGCCTAAGTGACAACATGCTGTCAAAATGCTTTTCGGGCCCTGAAAACACTAAAAGTGACATGTTGCTGTTTTCTGACCAACTAGTGATGAAAACCAGAAGAAACTGCCTTGCTACTATAGACTTCACCAAAGTACATGTTTCTGGCTTGGAAACTCGTTTCTGAGTGCTTCTGGACCAAAGTAACAGCCTAAGTGACAACATGCTGTCAAAATGCTTTTCGGGCCCTGAAAACACTAAAAGTGACATGTTGCTGTTTTCTGACCAACTAGTGATGAAAACCAGAAGAAACTGCCTTGCTACTATAGACTTCAACAAAGTACATGTTTCTGGCTTGGAAACTCGTTTCTGAGTGCTTCTGGACAAAAGTAACAGCCTAAGTGACAACATGCTGTCAAAATGCTTTTCGGCCCTGAAAACACTAAAAGTGACATGTTGCTGTTTTCTGACCAACTAGTGATGAAAACCAGAAGAAACTGCCTTGCTACTATAGACTTCACCAAAGTACATGTTTCTGGCTTGGAAACTCGTTTCTGAGTGCTTCTGGACAAAAGTAACAGCCTAAGTGACAACATGCTGTCAAAATGCTTTTCGGGCCCTGAAAACACTAAAAGTGACATGTTGCTGCTTTCTGACCAACTAGTGATGAAAACCACAAGAAACTGCCTTGCTACTATAGACTTCAGCAAAGTACATGTTTCTGGCTTGGAAACTTGTTTCTGAGTGCTTCTGGACAAAAGTAACAGCCTAAGTGACAACATGCTGTCAAAATGCTTTTCGGGCCCTGAAACACTAAAAGTGACATGTTGCTGTTTTCTGAGCAACTAGTGATGAAAACCACAAGAAACTGCCTTGCTACTATAGACTTCAGCAAAGTACATGTTTCTGGCTTGGAAACGTGTTTCTGAGTGCTTCTGGACAAAAGTAACAGCCTAAGTGACAACATGCTGTCAAAATGCTTTCCCGGGCCCTGAAAACACTAAAAGTGACATGTTGCTGCTTTCTGACCAACTAGTGATGAAAACCAGAAGAAACTGCCTTGCTACTATAGACTTCAGCAAAGTACATGTTTCTGGCTTGGAAACTTGTTTCTGAGTGCTTCTGGACAAAAGTAACAGCCTCAGTGACAACATGCTGTCAAAATGCTTTTCGGGCCCTGAAAACACTAAAAGTGACATGTTGCTGTTTTCTGAGCAACTAGTGATGAAAACCACAAGAAACTGCCTTGCTACTATAGACTTCAGCAAAGTACATGTTTCTGGCTTGGAAACTTGTTTCTGAGTGCTTCTGGACAAAAGTAACAGCCTAAGTGACAACATGCTGTCAAAATGCTTTTCGGGCCCTGAAAACACTAAAAGTGACATGTTGCTGTTTTCTGAGCAACTAGTGATGAAAACCACAAGAAACTGCCTTGCTACTATAGACTTCAGCAAAGTACATGTTTCTGGCTTGGAAACTCGTTTCTGAGTGCTTCTGGACAAAAGTAACAGCCTAAGTGACAACATGCTGTCAAAATGCTTTTCGGGCCCTGAAAACACTAAAAGTGACATGTTGCTGTTTTCTGAGCAACTAGTGATGAAAACCACAAGAAACTGCCTTGCTTCTATAGACTTCAGCAAAGTACATGTTTCTGGCTTGAAACGTGTTTCTGAGTGCTTCTGGACAAAAGTAACAGCCTAAGTGACAACATGCTGTCAAAATGCTTTTCGGGCCTGAAAACACTAAAAGTGACATGTTGCTGCTTTCTGACCAACTAGTGATGAAAACCACAAGAAACTGCCTTGCTACTATAGACTTCAGCAAAGTACATGTTTCTGGCTTGGAAACTTGTTTCTGAGTGCTTCTGGACAAAAGTAACAGCCTAAGTGACAACATGCTGTCAAAATGCTTTTCGGGCCCTGAAAACACTAAAAGTGACATGTTGCTGTTTTCTGAGCAACTAGTGATGAAACCACAAGAAACTGCCTTGCTACTATAGACTTCAGCAAAGTACATGTTTCTGGCTTGGAAACTTGTTTCTGAGTGCTTCTGGACAAAAGTAACAGCCTAAGTGACAACATGCTGTCAAAATGCTTTTCGGGCCCTGAAAACACTAAAAGTGACATGTTGCTGCTTTCTGACCAACTAGTGATGAAAACCACAAGAAACTGCCTTGCTACTATAGACTTCAGCAAAGTACATGTTCTGGCTTGGAACTCGTTTCTGAGTGCTTCTGGACAAAAGTAACAGCCTAAGTGACAACATGCTGTCAAAATGCTTTTCGGGCCCTGAAAACACTAAAGTGACATGTTGCTGTTTTCTGAGCAACTAGTGATGAAAACCACAAGAAACTGCCTTGCTTCTATAGACTTCAGCAAAGTACATGTTTCTGGCTTGGAAACGTGTTTCTGAGTGCTTCTGGACAAAAGTAACAGCCTAAGTGACAACATGCTGTCAAATGCTTTCCGGGCCCTGAAAACACTAAAAGTGACATGTTGCTGCTTTCTGACCAACTAGTGATGAAAACCAGAAGAAACTGCCTTGCTACTATAGACTTCAGCAAAGTACATGTTTCTGGCTTGGAAACTTGTTTCTGAGTGCTTCTGGACAAAAGTAACAGCCTCAGTGACAACATGCTGTCAAAATGCTTTTCGGGCCCTGAAAACACTAAAAGTGACATGTTGCTGCTTTCTGACAACTAGTGATGAAAACCACAAGAAACTGCCTTGCTACTATAGACTTCAGCAAAGTACATGTTTCTGGCTTGGAAACTTGTTTCTGAGTGCTTCTGGACAAAAGTAACAGCCTAAGTGACAACATGCTGTCAAAATGCTTTTCGGGCCTGAAAACACTAAAAGTGACATGTTGCTGTTTTCTGAGCAACTAGTGATGAAAACCACAAGAAACTGCCTTGCTACTATAGACTTCAGCAAAGTACATGTTTCTGGCTTGGAAACGTGTTTCTGAGTGCTTCTGGACAAAAGTAACAGCCTAAGTGACAACATGCTGTCAAAATGCTTTCCGGGCCCTGAAAACACTAAAAGTGACATGTTGCTGCTTTCTGACCAACTAGTGATGAAAACAGAAGAAACTGCCTTGCTACTATAGACTTCAGCAAAGTACATGTTTCTGGCTTGGAAACTTGTTTCTGAGTGCTTCTGGACAAAAGTAACAGCCTCAGTGACAACATGCTGTCAAAATGCTTTTCGGGCCCTGAAAACACTAAAAGTGACATGTTGCTGTTTTCTGAGCAACTAGTGATGAAAACCACAAGAAACTGCCTTGCTACTATAGACTTCAGCAAAGTACATGTTTCTGGCTTGGAAACTTGTTTCTGAGTGCTTCTGGACAAAAGTAACAGCCTAAGTGACAACATGCTGTCAAAATGCTTTTCGGGCCCTGAAAACACTAAAAGTGACATGTTGCTGTTTTCTGAGCAACTAGTGATGAAAACCACAAGAAACTGCCTTGCTACTATAGACTTCAGCAAAGTACATGTTTCTGGCTTGGAACTCGTTTCTGAGTGCTTCTGGACAAAAGTAACAGCCTAAGTGACAACATGCTGTCAAAATGCTTTTCGGGCCCTGAAACACTAAAAGTGACATGTTTGCTGTTTTCTGAGCAACTAGTGATGAAAACCACAAGAAACTGCCTTGCTTCTATAGACTTCAGCAAAGTACATGTTTCTGGCTTGGAACGTGTTTCTGAGTGCTTCTGGACAAAAGTAACAGCCTAAGTGACAACATGCTGTCAAAATGCTTTCGGGCCCTGAAAACACTAAAAGTGACATGTTGCTGCTTTCTGACCAACTAGTGATGAAAACCAGAAGAAACTGCCTTGCCACTATAGACTTCAGCAAAGTACATGTTTCTGGCTTGGAAACTTGTTTCTGAGTGCTTCTGGACAAAAGTAACAGCCTCAGTGACAACATGCTGTCAAAATGCTTTTCGGGCCCTGAAAACACTAAAAGTGACATGTTGCTGCTTTCTGACCAACTAGTGATGAAAACCACAAGAAACTGCCTTGCTACTATAGACTTCAGCAAGTACATGTTTCTGGCTTGAACTTGTTTCTGAGTGCTTCTGGACAAAAGTAACAGCCTAAGTGACAACATGCTGTCAAAATGCTTTTCGGGCCCTGAAAACACTAAAAGTGACATGTTGCTGTTTTCTGAGCAACTAGTGATGAAAACCACAAGAAACTGCCTTGCTACTATAGACTTCAGCAAAGTACATGTTTCTGGCTTGGAAACTTGTTTCTGAGTGCTTCTGGACAAAAGTAACAGCCTAAGTGACAACATGCTGTCAAAATGCTTTTCGGGCCCTGAAAACACTAAAAGTGACATGTTGCTGCTTTCTGACCAACTAGTGATGAAAACCACAAGAAACTGCCTTGCTACTATAGACTTCAGCAAAGTACATGTTTCTGGCTTGGAAACTCGTTTCTGAGTGCTTCTGGACAAAAGTAACAGCCTAAGTGACAACATGCTGTCAAAATGCTTTTCGGGCCCTGAAAACACTAAAAGTGACATGTTGCTGTTTTCTGAGCAACTAGTGATGAAAACCACAAGAAACTGCCTTGCTTCTATAGACTTCAGCAAAGTACATGTTTCTGGCTTGGAAACGTGTTTCTGAGTGCTTCTGGACAAAAGTAACAGCCTAAGTGACAACATGCTGTCAAAATGCTTTCCGGGCCCTGAAAACACTAAAAGTGACATGTTGCTGCTTTCTGACCAACTAGTGATGAAAACCAGAAGAAACTGCCTTGCTACTATAGACTTCAGCAAAGTACATGTTTCTGGCTTGGAAACTTGTTTCTGAGTGCTTCTGGACAAAAGTAACAGCCTCAGTGACAACATGCTGTCAAAATGCCTTTTCGGGCCCTGAAAACACTAAAAGTGACATGTTGCTGCTTTCTGACCAACTAGTGATGAAAACCACAAGAAACTGCCTTGCTACTATAGACTTCAGCAAAGTACATGTTTCTGGCTTGGAAACTTGTTTCTGAGTGCTTCTGGACAAAAGTAACAGCCTAAGTGACAACATGCTGTCAAATGCTTTTCGGGCCCTGAAAACACTAAAGTGACATGTTGCTGTTTTCTGAGCACTAGTGATGAAAACCACAAGAAACTGCCTTGCTACTATAGACTTCAGCAAAGTACATGTTTCTGGCTTGGAAACGTGTTTCTGAGTGCTTCTGGACAAAGTAACAGCCTAAGTGACAACATGCTGTCAAAATGCTTTCCGGGCCCTGAAAACACTAAAAGTGACATGTTGCTGCTTTCTGACCAACTAGTGATGAAAACCAGAAGAAACTGCCTTGCTACTATAGACTTCAGCAAAGTACATGTTTCTGGCTTGGAAACTTGTTTCTGAGTGCTTCTGGACAAAAGTAACAGCCTCAGTGACAACATGCTGTCAAAATGCTTTTCGGGCCCTGAAAACACTAAAAGTGACATGTTGCTGTTTTCTGAGCAACTAGTGATGAAAACCACAAGAAACTGCCTTGCTACTATAGACTTCAGCAAAGTACATGTTTCTGGCTTGGAAACTTGTT
>NW_027556847.1:0-54360 GCF_041903045.1 Epinephelus lanceolatus | reverse complement strand
GAGTTTCCAAGCCAGAACATGTACTTTGGTGAAGTCTATAGTAGCAAGGCAGTTTCTTCTGGTTTTCATCACTAGTTGGTCAGAAAACAGCAACATGTCACTTTTAGTGTTTTCAGGGCCCGAAAAGCATTTTGACAGCATGTTGTCACTTAGGCTGCTACTTTTGTCCAGAAACACTCAGAAAAGAGTTTCCAAGCCAGAAACATGTACTTTGGTGAAGTCTATAGTAGCAAGGCAGTTTCTCCTGGTTTTCATCACTAGTTGGTCAGAAAACAGCAACATGTCACTTTTAGTGTTTTCAGGGCCCGAAAAGCATTTTGACAGCATGTTGTCACTTAGGCTGCTACTTTTGTCCAGAAACACTCAGAAAAGAGTTTCCAAGCCAGAAACATGTACTTTGGTGAAGTCTATAGTAGCAAGGCAGTTTCTTCTGGTTTTCATCACTAGTTGGTCAGAAAACAGCAACATGTCACTTTAGTGTTTTCAGGGCCCGAAAAGCATTTTGACAGCATGTTGTCACGTTAGGCTGTTACTTTTGTCCAGAAGCACTCAGAAACTTGTTTCCAAGCCAGAAACATGTACTTTGGTGAAGTCTATAGTAGCAAGGCAGTTTCTTCTGGTTTTCATCACTAGTTGGTCAGAAAACAGCAACATGTCACTTTTAGTGTTTTCAGGGCCCGAAAAGCATTTTGACAGCATGTTGTCACTTAGGCTGCTACTTTTGTCCAGAAACACTCAGAAACGAGTTTCCAAGCCAGAAACATGTACTTTGGTGAAGTCTATAGTAGCAAGGCAGTTTCTTCTGGTTTTCATCACTAGTTGGTCAGAAAACAGCATCATGTCACTTTCAGCGTTTTCAGGCCCCGAAAAGCATTTTGACAGCATGTTGTCACTTAGGCTGTTGCTTGTGACCTGAAGCACTCAGAAACAAGTTTCCAAGCCAGAAACATGTGGTTTGGTGAATTCCATAGTAGCAAGGCAGTTTCCTCTGGTTTCCATCACTAGTTGCTCAGAAAACAGCATCATGTCACTTTTAGCATTTTCAGCCCCGAAAAGCATTTTGAGAGCATGTTGTCACTTAGGCTGTTACTTTTCACCAGAAGCACTCAGAAACGAGTTTCCAAACCAGAAACATGTACTTTGGTGAAGTCTATAGTAGCAAGGCAGTTTCTTCTGGTTTCCATCACTAGTTGTACAGAAAACAGCAACATGTCACTTTTAGTGTTTTCAAGGCCCGAAAAGCATTTGAAAGCATGTTGTCACTTAGGCTGCTACTTTTGTCCAGAAACACTCAGAAACGAGTTTCCAAACCAGAAACATGTACTTTGGTGAAGTCTATAGTAGCAAGGCAGTTTCTTCTGGTTTTCATCACTAGTTGGTCAGAAAACAGCAACATGTCACTTTTAGTGTTTTCAGGGCCCGAAAAGCATTTTGACAGCATGTTGTCACTTAGGCTGTTACTTTTCACCAGAAGCACTCAGAAACGAGTTCCAAACCAGAAACATGTACTTTGGTGAAGTCTATAGTAGCAAGGCAGTTTCTTCTGGTTTTCATCACTAGTTGGTCAGAAAACAGCAACATGTCACTTTTAGTGTTTTCAGGCCCCGAAAAGCATTTTGAGAGCATGTTGTCACTTAGGCTGTTGCTTGTGACCTGAAGCACTCAGAAACAAGTTTCCAAGCCAGAAACATGTACTTTGGTGAAGTCTATAGTAGCAAGGCAGTTTCTTCTGGTTTTCATCACTAGTTGGTCAGAAAACAGCAACATGTCACTTTTAGTGTTTTCAGGGCCCGAAAAGCATTTTGACAGCATGTTGTCACTTAGGCTGTTACTTTTGTCCAGAAGCATTCAGAAACTTGTTTCCAAGCCAGAAACATGTACTTTGGTGAAGTCTATAGTAGCAAGGCAGTTTCTTCTGGTTTTCATCACTAGTTGGTCAGAAAACAGCAACATGTCACTTTTAGTGTTTTCAGGGCCCGAAAAGCATTTTGACAGCATGTTGTCACTTAGGCTGCTACTTTTGTCCAGAAACACTCAGAAACGAGTTTCCAAGCCAGAAACATGTACTTTGGTGAAGTCTATAGTAGCAAGGCAGTTTCTTCTGGTTTTCATCACTAGTTGGTCAGAAAACAGCAACATGTCACTTTTAGTGTTTTCAGGGCCCGAAAAGCATTTTGACAGCATGTTGTCACTTAGGCTGCTACTTTTGTCCAGAAACACTCAGAAAAGAGTTTCCAAGCCAGAAACATGTACTTTGGTGAAGTCTATAGTAGCAAGGCAGTTTCTTCTGGTTTTCATCACTAGTTGGTCAGAAAACAGCAACATGTCACTTTTAGTGTTTTCAGGGCCCGAAAAGCATTTTGAGAGCATGTTGTCACTTAGGCTGTTGCTTGTGACCTGAAGCACTCAGAAACAAGTTTCCAAGCCAGAAACATGTACTTTGGTGAAGTCTATAGTAGCAAGGCAGTTTCTTCTGGTTTTCATCACTAGTTGGTCAGAAAACAGCAACATGTCACTTTTAGTGTTTTCAGGGCCCGAAAAGCATTTTGACAGCATGTTGTCACTTAGGCTGCTACTTTTGTCCAGAAACACTCAGAAACGAGTTTCCAAGCCAGAAACATGTACTTTGGTGAAGTCTATAGTAGCAAGGCAGTTTCTTCTGGTTTCATCACTAGTTGGTCAGAAAACAGCAACATGTCACTTTTAGTGTTTTCAGGGCCCGAAAAGCATTTTGACAGCATGTTGTCACTTAGGCTGTTACTTTTGTCCAGAAGCATTCAGAAACTTGTTTCCAAGCCAGAAACATGTACTTTGGTGAAGTCTATAGTAGCAAGGCAGTTTCTTCTGGTTTTCATCACTAGTTGGTCAGAAAACAGCAACATGTCACTTTTAGTGTTTTCAGGGCCCGAAAAGCATTTTGACAGCATGTTGTCACTTAGGCTGTTACTTTTGTCCAGAAGCACTCAGAAACTTGTTTCCAAGCCAGAAACATGTACTTTGGTGAAGTCTATAGTAGCAAGGCAGTTTCTTCTGGTTTTCATCACTAGTTGGTCAGAAAACAGCATCATGTCACTTTCAGCGTTTTCAGGCCCCGAAAAGCATTTTGAGAGCATGTTGTCACTTAGGCTGTTGCTTGTGACCTGAAGCACTCAGAAACAAGTTTCCAAGCCAGAAACATGTGGTTTGGTGAATTCCATAGTAGCAAGGCAGTTTCCTCTGGTTTCCATCACTAGTTGCTCAGAAAACAGCATCATGTCACTTTTAGCATTTTCAGGCCCGAAAAGCATTTTGAGAGCATGTTGTCACTTAGGCTGTTACTTTTCACCAGAAGCACTCAGAAACGAGTTTCCAAACCAGAAACATGTACTTTGGTGAAGTCTATAGTAGCAAGGCAGTTTCTTCTGGTTTCCATCACTAGTTGTACAGAAAACAGCAACATGTCACTTTAGTGTTTTCAAGGCCCGAAAAGCATTTTGAAAGCATGTTGTCACTTAGGCTGCTACTTTTGTCCAGAAACACTCAGAAACGAGTTTCCAAACCAGAAACATGTACTTTGGTGAAGTCTATAGTAGCAAGGCAGTTTCTTCTGGTTTTCATCACTAGTTGGTCAGAAAACAGCAACATGTCACTTTTAGTGTTTTCAGGGCCCGAAAAGCATTTTGACAGCATGTTGTCACTTAGGCTGTTACTTTTCACCAGAAGCACTCAGAAACGAGTTTCCAAACCAGAAACATGTACTTTGGTGAAGTCTATAGTAGCAAGGCAGTTTCTTCTGGTTTTCATCACTAGTTGGTCAGAAAACAGCAACATGTCACTTTTAGTGTTTTCAGGCCCCGAAAAGCATTTTGAGAGCATGTTGTCACTTAGGCTGTTGCTTGTGACCTGAAGCACTCAGAAACAAGTTTCCAAGCCAGAAACATGTACTTTGGTGAAGTCTATAGTAGCAAGGCAGTTTCTTCTGGTTTTCATCACTAGTTGGTCAGAAAACAGCAACATGTCACTTTTAGTGTTTTCAGGGCCCGAAAAGCATTTTGACAGCATGTTGTCACTTAGGCTGCTACTTTTGTCCAGAAACACTCAGAAACGAGTTTCCAAGCCAGAAACATGTACTTTGGTGAAGTCTATAGTAGCAAGGCAGTTTCTTCTGGTTTTCATCACTAGTTGGTCAGAAAACAGCAACATGTCACTTTTAGTGTTTTCAGGGCCCGAAAAGCATTTTGACAGCATGTTGTCACTTAGGCTGCTACTTTTGTCCAGAAACACTCAGAAAAGAGTTTCCAAGCCAGAAACATGTACTTTGGTGAAGTCTATAGTAGCAAGGCAGTTTCTTCTGGTTTCCATCACTAGTTGGTCAGAAAACAGCAACATGTCACTTTTAGTGTTTTCAGGGCCCGAAAAGCATTTTGACAGCATGTTGTCACTTAGGCTGTTACTTTTGTCCAGAAGCATTCAGAAACTTGTTTCCAAGCCAGAAACATGTACTTTGGTGAAGTCTATAGTAGCAAGGCAGTTTCTTCTGGTTTTCATCACTAGTTGGTCAGAAAACAGCAACATGTCACTTTTAGTGTTTTCAGGGCCCGAAAAGCATTTTGACAGCATGTTGTCACTTAGGCTGCTACTTTTGTCCAGAAACACTCAGAAACGAGTTTCCAAGCCAGAAACATGTACTTTGGTGAAGTCTATAGTAGCAAGGCAGTTTCTTCTGGTTTTCATCACTAGTTGGTCAGAAAACAGCAACATGTCACTTTTAGTGTTTTCAGGGCCGAAAAGCATTTTGACAGCATGTTGTCACTTAGGCTGCTACTTTTGTCCAGAAACACTCAGAAAAGAGTTTCCAAGCCAGAAACATGTACTTTGGTGAAGTCTATAGTAGCAAGGCAGTTTCTCCTGGTTTTCATCACTAGTTGGTCAGAAAACAGCAACATGTCACTTTTAGTGTTTTCAGGGCCCGAAAAGCATTTTGACAGCATGTTGTCACTTAGGCTGTTACTTTTGTCCAGAAGCACTCAGAAACTTGTTTCCAAGCCAGAAACATGTACTTTGGTGAAGTCTATAGTAGCAAGGCAGTTTCTTCTGGTTTTCATCACTAGTTGGTCAGAAAACAGCAACATGTCACTTTTAGTGTTTTCAGGGCCCGAAAAGCATTTTGACAGCATGTTGTCACTTAGGCTGCTACTTTTGTCCAGAAACACTCAGAAACGAGTTTCCAAGCCAGAAACATGTACTTTGGTGAAGTCTATAGTAGCAAGGCAGTTTCTTCTGGTTTTCATCACTAGTTGGTCAGAAAACAGCAACATGTCACTTTTAGTGTTTTCAGGGCCCGAAAAGCATTTTGACAGCATGTTGTCACTTAGGCTGTTACTTTTGTCCAGAAGCACTCAGAAACGAGTTTCCAAGCCAGAAACATGTACTTTGGTGAAGTCTATAGTAGCAAGGCAGTTTCTTCTGGTTTTCATCACTAGTTGGTCAGAAAACAGCAACATGTCACTTTTAGTGTTTTCAGGGCCCGAAAAGCATTTTGACAGCATGTTGTCACTTAGGCTGTTACTTTTGTCCAGAAGCATTCAGAAACTTGTTTCCAAGCCAGAAACATGTACTTTGGTGAAGTCTATAGTAGCAAGGCAGTTTCTTCTGGTTTTCATCACTAGTTGGTCAGAAAACAGCAACATGTCACTTTTAGTGTTTTCAGGGCCCGAAAAGCATTTTGACAGCATGTTGTCACTTAGGCTGTTACTTTTGTCCAGAAGCATTCAGAAACTTGTTTCCAAGCCAGAAACATGTACTTTGGTGAAGTCTATAGTAGCAAGGCAGTTTCTTCTGGTTTTCATCACTAGTTGGTCAGAAAACAGCAACATGTCACTTTTAGTGTTTTCAGGGCCCGAAAAGCATTTTGACAGCATGTTGTCACTTAGGCTGCTACTTTTGTCCAGAAACACTCAGAAACGAGTTTCCAAGCCAGAAACATGTACTTTGGTGAAGTCTATAGTAGCAAGGCAGTTTCTTCTGGTTTTCATCACTAGTTGGTCAGAAAACAGCAACATGTCACTTTTAGTGTTTTCAGGGCCCGAAAAGCATTTTGACAGCATGTTGTCACTTAGGCTGTTACTTTTGTCCAGAAGCACTCAGAAACTTGTTTCCAAGCCAGAAACATGTACTTTGGTGAAGTCTATAGTAGCAAGGCAGTTTCTTCTGGTTTTCATCACTAGTTGGTCAGAAAACAGCAACATGTCACTTTTAGTGTTTTCAGGGCCCGAAAAGCATTTTGACAGCATGTTGTCACTTAGGCTGCTACTTTTGTCCAGAAACACTCAGAAAAGAGTTTCCAAGCCAGAAACATGTACTTTGGTGAAGTCTATAGTAGCAAGGCAGTTTCTTCTGGTTTTCATCACTAGTTGGTCAGAAAACAGCAACATGTCACTTTTAGTGTTTTCAGGGCCCGAAAAGCATTTTGACAGCATGTTGTCACTTAGGCTGTTACTTTTGTCCAGAAGCATTCAGAAACTTGTTTCCAAGCCAGAAACATGTACTTTGGTGAAGTCTATAGTAGCAAGGCAGTTTCTTCTGGTTTTCATCACTAGTTGGTCAGAAAACAGCAACATGTCACTTTTAGTGTTTTCAGGGCCCGAAAAGCATTTTGACAGCATGTTGTCACTTAGGCTGCTACTTTTGTCCAGAAACACTCAGAAACGAGTTTCCAAGCCAGAAACATGTACTTTGGTGAAGTCTATAGTAGCAAGGCAGTTTCTTCTGGTTTTCATCACTAGTTGGTCAGAAAACAGCAACATGTCACTTTTAGTGTTTTCAGGGCCCGAAAAGCATTTTGACAGCATGTTGTCACTTAGGCTGCTACTTTTGTCCAGAAACACTCAGAAAAGAGTTTCCAAGCCAGAAACATGTACTTTGGTGAAGTCTATAGTAGCAAGGCAGTTTCTTCTGGTTTCCATCACTAGTTGGTCAGAAAACAGCAACATGTCACTTTTAGTGTTTTCAGGGCCCGAAAAGCATTTTGACAGCATGTTGTCACTTAGGCTGTTACTTTTGTCCAGAAGCACTCAGAAACGAGTTTCCAAGCCAGAAACATGTACTTTGGTGAAGTCTATAGTAGCAAGGCAGTTTCTTCTGGTTTTCATCACTAGTTGGTCAGAAAACAGCAACATGTCACTTTTAGTGTTTTCAGGGCCCGAAAAGCATTTTGACAGCATGTTGTCACTTAGGCTGTTACTTTTGTCCAGAAGCATTCAGAAACTTGTTTCCAAGCCAGAAACATGTACTTTGGTGAAGTCTATAGTAGCAAGGCAGTTTCTTCTGGTTTTCATCACTAGTTGGTCAGAAAACAGCAACATGTCACTTTTAGTGTTTTCAGGGCCCGAAAAGCATTTTGACAGCATGTTGTCACTTAGGCTGCTACTTTTGTCCAGAAACACTCAGAAACGAGTTTCCAAGCCAGAAACATGTACTTTGGTGAAGTCTATAGTAGCAAGGCAGTTTCTTCTGGTTTTCATCACTAGTTGGTCAGAAAACAGCAACATGTCACTTTTAGTGTTTTCAAGGCCCGAAAAGCATTTTGAAAGCATGTTGTCACTTAGGCTGCTACTTTTGTCCAGAAACACTCAGAAACGAGTTTCCAAACCAGAAACATGTACTTTGGTGAAGTCTATAGTAGCAAGGCAGTTTCTTCTGGTTTTCATCACTAGTTGGTCAGAAAACAGCAACATGTCACTTTTAGTGTTTTCAGGGCCGAAAAGCATTTTGACAGCATGTTGTCACTTAGGCTGTTACTTTTCACCAGAAGCACTCAGAAACGAGTTTCCAAACCAGAAACATGTACTTTGGTGAAGTCTATAGTAGCAAGGCAGTTTCTTCTGGTTTTCATCACTAGTTGGTCAGAAAACAGCAACATGTCACTTTTAGTGTTTTCAGGCCCCGAAAAGCATTTTGAGAGCATGTTGTCACTTAGGCTGTTGCTTGTGACCTGAAGCACTCAGAAACAAGTTTCCAAGCCAGAAACATGTACTTTGGTGAAGTCTATAGTAGCAAGGCAGTTTCTTCTGGTTTTCATCACTAGTTGGTCAGAAAACAGCAACATGTCACTTTTAGTGTTTTCAGGGCCCGAAAAGCATTTTGACAGCATGTTGTCACTTAGGCTGCTACTTTTGTCCAGAAACACTCAGAAACGAGTTTCCAAGCCAGAAACATGTACTTTGGTGAAGTCTATAGTAGCAAGGCAGTTTCTTCTGGTTTTCATCACTAGTTGGTCAGAAAACAGCAACATGTCACTTTTAGTGTTTTCAGGGCCCGAAAAGCATTTTGACAGCATGTTGTCACTTAGGCTGTTACTTTTGTCCAGAAGCATTCAGAAACTTGTTTCCAAGCCAGAAACATGTACTTTGGTGAAGTCTATAGTAGCAAGGCAGTTTCTTCTGGTTTTCATCACTAGTTGGTCAGAAAACAGCAACATGTCACTTTTAGTGTTTTCAGGGCCCGAAAAGCATTTTGACAGCATGTTGTCACTTAGGCTGTTACTTTTGTCCAGAAGCACTCAGAAACTTGTTTCCAAGCCAGAAACATGTACTTTGGTGAAGTCTATAGTAGCAAGGCAGTTTCTTCTGGTTTTCATCACTAGTTGGTCAGAAAACAGCATCATGTCACTTTCAGCGTTTTCAGGCCCCGAAAAGCATTTTGAGAGCATGTTGTCACTTAGGCTGTTGCTTGTGACCTGAAGCACTCAGAAACAAGTTTCCAAGCCAGAAACATGTGGTTTGGTGAATTCCATAGTAGCAAGGCAGTTTCCTCTGGTTTCCATCACTAGTTGCTCAGAAAACAGCATCATGTCACTTTTAGCATTTTCAGGCCCCGAAAAGCATTTTGAGAGCATGTTGTCACTTAGGCTGTTACTTTTCACCAGAAGCACTCAGAAACGAGTTTCCAAACCAGAAACATGTACTTTGGTGAAGTCTATAGTAGCAAGGCAGTTTCTTCTGGTTTCCATCACTAGTTGTACAGAAAACAGCAACATGTCACTTTTAGTGTTTTCAAGGCCCGAAAAGCATTTTGAAAGCATGTTGTCACTTAGGCTGCTACTTTTGTCCAGAAACACTCAGAAACGAGTTTCCAAACCAGAAACATGTACTTTGGTGAAGTCTATAGTAGCAAGGCAGTTTCTTCTGGTTTTCATCACTAGTTGGTCAGAAAACAGCAACATGTCACTTTTAGTGTTTTCAGGGCCCGAAAAGCATTTTGACAGCATGTTGTCACTTAGGCTGTTACTTTTCACCAGAAGCACTCAGAAACGAGTTTCCAAACCAGAAACATGTACTTTGGTGAAGTCTATAGTAGCAAGGCAGTTTCTTCTGGTTTTCATCACTAGTTGGTCAGAAAACAGCAACATGTCACTTTTAGTGTTTTCAGGCCCCGAAAAGCATTTTGAGAGCATGTTGTCACTTAGGCTGTTGCTTGTGACCTGAAGCACTCAGAAACAAGTTTCCAAGCCAGAAACATGTACTTTGGTGAAGTCTATAGTAGCAAGGCAGTTTCTTCTGGTTTTCATCACTAGTTGGTCAGAAAACAGCAACATGTCACTTTTAGTGTTTTCAGGGCCCGAAAAGCATTTTGACAGCATGTTGTCACTTAGGCTGCTACTTTTGTCCAGAAACACTCAGAAACGAGTTTCCAAGCCAGAAACATGTACTTTGGTGAAGTCTATAGTAGCAAGGCAGTTTCTTCTGGTTTTCATCACTAGTTGGTCAGAAAACAGCAACATGTCACTTTTAGTGTTTTCAGGGCCCGAAAAGCATTTTGACAGCATGTTGTCACTTAGGCTGCTACTTTTGTCCAGAAACACTCAGAAACGAGTTTCCAAGCCAGAAACATGTACTTTGGTGAAGTCTATAGTAGCAAGGCAGTTTCTTCTGGTTTTCATCACTAGTTGGTCAGAAAACAGCAACATGTCACTTTTAGTGTTTTCAGGGCCCGAAAAGCATTTTGACAGCATGTTGTCACTTAGGCTGCTACTTTTGTCCAGAAACACTCAGAAAAGAGTTTCCAAGCCAGAAACATGTACTTTGGTGAAGTCTATAGTAGCAAGGCAGTTTCTTCTGGTTTTCATCACTAGTTGGTCAGAAAACAGCAACATGTCACTTTTAGTGTTTTCAGGGCCCGAAAAGCATTTTGACAGCATGTTGTCACTTAGGCTGTTACTTTTGTCCAGAAGCATTCAGAAACTTGTTTCCAAGCCAGAAACATGTACTTTGGTGAAGTCTATAGTAGCAAGGCAGTTTCTTCTGGTTTTCATCACTAGTTGGTCAGAAAACAGCAACATGTCACTTTTAGTGTTTTCAGGGCCCGAAAAGCATTTTGACAGCATGTTGTCACTTAGGCTGCTACTTTTGTCCAGAAACACTCAGAAACGAGTTTCCAAGCCAGAAACATGTACTTTGGTGAAGTCTATAGTAGCAAGGCAGTTTCTTCTGGTTTTCATCACTAGTTGGTCAGAAAACAGCAACATGTCACTTTTAGTGTTTTCAGGGCCCGAAAAGCATTTTGACAGCATGTTGTCACTTAGGCTGCTACTTTTGTCCAGAAACACTCAGAAAAGAGTTTCCAAGCCAGAAACATGTACTTTGGTGAAGTCTATAGTAGCAAGGCAGTTTCTTCTGGTTTTCATCACTAGTTGGTCAGAAAACAGCAACATGTCACTTTTAGTGTTTTCAGGGCCCGAAAAGCATTTTGACAGCATGTTGTCACTTAGGCTGTTACTTTTGTCCAGAAGCACTCAGAAACTTGTTTCCAAGCCAGAAACATGTACTTTGGTGAAGTCTATAGTAGCAAGGCAGTTTCTTCTGGTTTTCATCACTAGTTGGTCAGAAAACAGCAACATGTCACTTTTAGTGTTTTCAGGGCCCGAAAAGCATTTTGACAGCATGTTGTCACTTAGGCTGCTACTTTTGTCCAGAAACACTCAGAAACGAGTTTCCAAGCCAGAAACATGTACTTTGGTGAAGTCTATAGTAGCAAGGCAGTTTCTTCTGGTTTTCATCACTAGTTGGTCAGAAAACAGCAACATGTCACTTTTAGTGTTTTCAGGGCCCGAAAAGCATTTTGACAGCATGTTGTCACTTAGGCTGTTACTTTTGTCCAGAAGCATTCAGAAACTTGTTTCCAAGCCAGAAACATGTACTTTGGTGAAGTCTATAGTAGCAAGGCAGTTTCTTCTGGTTTTCATCACTAGTTGGTCAGAAAACAGCATCATGTCACTTTCAGCGTTTTCAGGCCCCGAAAAGCATTTTGAGAGCATGTTGTCACTTAGGCTGTTGCTTGTGACCTGAAGCACTCAGAAACGAGTTTCCAAGCCAGAAACATGTGGTTTGGTGAATTCCATAGTAGCAAGGCAGTTTCCTCTGGTTTCCATCACTAGTTGTACAGAAAACAGCAACATGTCACTTTTAGTGTTTTCAAGGCCCGAAAAGCATTTTGAAAGCATGTTGTCACTTAGGCTGCTACTTTTGTCCAGAAACACTCAGAAACGAGTTTCCAAACCAGAAACATGTACTTTGGTGAAGTCTATAGTAGCAAGGCAGTTTCTTCTGGTTTTCATCACTAGTTGGTCAGAAAACAGCAACATGTCACTTTTAGTGTT
Source organism: Epinephelus lanceolatus (assembly GCF_041903045.1). Taxonomy (NCBI): domain Eukaryota; kingdom Metazoa; phylum Chordata; class Actinopteri; order Perciformes; family Serranidae; genus Epinephelus; species Epinephelus lanceolatus. The sequence goes on along the minus strand of NW_027556847.1, from coordinate 42,725 downwards.
TTCAGGGCCCGAAAAGCATTTTGACAGCATGTTGTCACTTAGGCTGTTACTTTTCACCAGAAGCACTCAGAAACGAGTTTCCAAACCAGAAACATGTACTTTGGTGAAGTCTATAGTAGCAAGGCAGTTTCTTCTGGTTTTCATCACTAGTTGGTCAGAAAACAGCAACATGTCACTTTTAGTGTTTTCAGGCCCCGAAAAGCATTTTGAGAGCATGTTGTCACTTAGGCTGTTGCTTGTGACCTGAAGCACTCAGAAACAAGTTTCCAAGCCAGAAACATGTACTTTGGTGAAGTCTATAGTAGCAAGGCAGTTTCTTCTGGTTTTCATCACTAGTTGGTCAGAAAACAGCAACATGTCACTTTTAGTGTTTTCAGGGCCCGAAAAGCATTTTGACAGCATGTTGTCACTTAGGCTGCTACTTTTGTCCAGAAACACTCAGAAACGAGTTTCCAAGCCAGAAACATGTACTTTGGTGAAGTCTATAGTAGCAAGGCAGTTTCTTCTGGTTTTCATCACTAGTTGGTCAGAAAACAGCAACATGTCACTTTTAGTGTTTTCAGGGCCCGAAAAGCATTTTGACAGCATGTTGTCACTTAGGCTGTTACTTTTGTCCAGAAGCATTCAGAAACTTGTTTCCAAGCCAGAAACATGTACTTTGGTGAAGTCTATAGTAGCAAGGCAGTTTCTTCTGGTTTTCATCACTAGTTGGTCAGAAAACAGCAACATGTCACTTTTAGTGTTTTCAGGGCCCGAAAAGCATTTTGACAGCATGTTGTCACTTAGGCTGCTACTTTTGTCCAGAAACACTCAGAAACGAGTTTCCAAGCCAGAAACATGTACTTTGGTGAAGTCTATAGTAGCAAGGCAGTTTCTTCTGGTTTTCATCACTAGTTGGTCAGAAAACAGCAACATGTCACTTTTAGTGTTTTCAGGGCCCGAAAAGCATTTTGACAGCATGTTGTCACTTAGGCTGTTACTTTTGTCCAGAAGCACTCAGAAACTTGTTTCCAAGCCAGAAACATGTACTTTGGTGAAGTCTATAGTAGCAAGGCAGTTTCTTCTGGTTTTCATCACTAGTTGGTCAGAAAACAGCAACATGTCACTTTTAGTGTTTTCAGGGCCCGAAAAGCATTTTGACAGCATGTTGTCACTTAGGCTGCTACTTTTGTCCAGAAACACTCAGAAAAGAGTTTCCAAGCCAGAAACATGTACTTTGGTGAAGTCTATAGTAGCAAGGCAGTTTCTTCTGGTTTCCATCACTAGTTGGTCAGAAAACAGCAACATGTCACTTTTAGTGTTTTCAGGGCCCGAAAAGCATTTTGACAGCATGTTGTCACTTAGGCTGTTACTTTTGTCCAGAAACACTCAGAAAAGAGTTTCCAAGCCAGAAACATGTACTTTGGTGAAGTCTATAGTAGCAAGGCAGTTTCTTCTGGTTTTCATCACTAGTTGGTCAGAAAACAGCAACATGTCACTTTTAGTGTTTTCAGGGCCCGAAAAGCATTTTGACAGCATGTTGTCACTTAGGCTGTTACTTTTGTCCAGAAGCATTGAGAAACTTGTTTCCAAGCCAGAAACATGTACTTTGGTGAAGTCTATAGTAGCAAGGCAGTTTCTTCTGGTTTTCATCACTAGTTGGTCAGAAAACAGCAACATGTCACTTTTAGTGTTTTCAGGGCCCGAAAAGCATTTTGACAGCATGTTGTCACTTAGGCTGCTACTTTTGTCCAGAAACACTCAGAAACGAGTTTCCAAGCCAGAAACATGTACTTTGGTGAAGTCTATAGTAGCAAGGCAGTTTCTTCTGGTTTTCATCACTAGTTGGTCAGAAAACAGCAACATGTCACTTTTAGTGTTTTCAGGGCCCGAAAAGCATTTTGACAGCATGTTGTCACTTAGGCTGCTACTTTTGTCCAGAAACACTCAGAAAAGAGTTTCCAAGCCAGAAACATGTACTTTGGTGAAGTCTATAGTAGCAAGGCAGTTTCTTCTGGTTTCCATCACTAGTTGGTCAGAAAACAGCAACATGTCACTTTTAGTGTTTTCAGGGCCCGAAAAGCATTTTGACAGCATGTTGTCACTTAGGCTGTTACTTTTGTCCAGAAGCACTCAGAAACGAGTTTCCAAGCCAGAAACATGTACTTTGGTGAAGTCTATAGTAGCAAGGCAGTTTCTTCTGGTTTTCATCACTAGTTGGTCAGAAAACAGCAACATGTCACTTTTAGTGTTTTCAGGGCCCGAAAAGCATTTTGACAGCATGTTGTCACTTAGGCTGTTACTTTTGTCCAGAAGCATTCAGAAACTTGTTTCCAAGCCAGAAACATGTACTTTGGTGAAGTCTATAGTAGCAAGGCAGTTTCTTCTGGTTTTCATCACTAGTTGGTCAGAAAACAGCAACATGTCACTTTTAGTGTTTTCAGGGCCCGAAAAGCATTTTGACAGCATGTTGTCACTTAGGCTGCTACTTTTGTCCAGAAACACTCAGAAACGAGTTTCCAAGCCAGAAACATGTACTTTGGTGAAGTCTATAGTAGCAAGGCAGTTTCTTCTGGTTTTCATCACTAGTTGGTCAGAAAACAGCAACATGTCACTTTTAGTGTTTTCAGGGCCCGAAAAGCATTTTGACAGCATGTTGTCACTTAGGCTGCTACTTTTGTCCAGAAACACTCAGAAACGAGTTTCCAAACCAGAAACATGTACTTTGGTGAAGTCTATAGTAGCAAGGCAGTTTCTTCTGGTTTTCATCACTAGTTGGTCAGAAAACAGCAACATGTCACTTTTAGTGTTTTCAGGGCCCGAAAAGCATTTTGACAGCATGTTGTCACTTAGGCTGTTACTTTTGTCCAGAAGCATTCAGAAACTTGTTTCCAAGCCAGAAACATGTACTTTGGTGAAGTCTATAGTAGCAAGGCAGTTTCTTCTGGTTTTCATCACTAGTTGGTCAGAAAACAGCAACATGTCACTTTTAGTGTTTTCAGGGCCCGAAAAGCATTTTGACAGCATGTTGTCACTTAGGCTGCTACTTTTGTCCAGAAACACTCAGAAACGAGTTTCCAAGCCAGAAACATGTACTTTGGTGAAGTCTATAGTAGCAAGGCAGTTTCTTCTGGTTTTCATCACTAGTTGGTCAGAAAACAGCAACATGTCACTTTTAGTGTTTTCAGGGCCCGAAAAGCATTTTGACAGCATGTTGTCACTTAGGCTGCTACTTTTGTCCAGAAACACTCAGAAACGAGTTTCCAAGCCAGAAACATGTACTTTGGTGAAGTCTATAGTAGCAAGGCAGTTTCTTCTGGTTTTCATCACTAGTTGGTCAGAAAACAGCAACATGTCACTTTTAGTGTTTTCAGGGCCCGAAAAGCATTTTGACAGCATGTTGTCACTTAGGCTGTTACTTTTGTCCAGAAGCATTCAGAAACTTGTTTCCAAGCCAGAAACATGTACTTTGGTGAAGTCTATAGTAGCAAGGCAGTTTCTTCTGGTTTTCATCACTAGTTGGTCAGAAAACAGCATCATGTCACTTTCAGCGTTTTCAGGCCCCGAAAAGCATTTTGAGAGCATGTTGTCACTTAGGCTGTTGCTTGTGACCTGAAGCACTCAGAAACAAGTTTCCAAGCCAGAAACATGTGGTTTGGTGAATTCCATAGTAGCAAGGCAGTTTCCTCTGGTTTCCATCACTAGTTGCTCAGAAAACAGCATCATGTCACTTTTAGCATTTTCAGGCCCCGAAAAGCATTTTGAGAGCATGTTGTCACTTAGGCTGTTACTTTTCACCAGAAGCACTCAGAAACGAGTTTCCAAACCAGAAACATGTACTTTGGTGAAGTCTATAGTAGCAAGGCAGTTTCTTCTGGTTTTCATCACTAGTTGGTCAGAAAACAGCAACATGTCACTTTTAGTGTTTTCAGGGCCCGAAAAGCATTTTGACAGCATGTTGTCACTTAGGCTGCTACTTTTGTCCAGAAACACTCAGAAAAGAGTTTCCAAGCCAGAAACATGTACTTTGGTGAAGTCTATAGTAGCAAGGCAGTTTCTTCTGGTTTTCATCACTAGTTGGTCAGAAAACAGCAACATGTCACTTTTAGTGTTTTCAGGGCCCGAAAAGCATTTTGACAGCATGTTGTCACTTAGGCTGCTACTTTTGTCCAGAAACACTCAGAAACGAGTTTCCAAGCCAGAAACATGTACTTTGGTGAAGTCTATAGTAGCAAGGCAGTTTCTTCTGGTTTTCATCACTAGTTGGTCAGAAAACAGCAACATGTCACTTTTAGTGTTTTCAGGGCCCGAAAAGCATTTTGACAGCATGTTGTCACTTAGGCTGTTACTTTTGTCCAGAAGCACTCAGAAACTTGTTTCCAAGCCAGAAACATGTACTTTGGTGAAGTCTATAGTAGCAAGGCAGTTTCTTCTGGTTTTCATCACTAGTTGGTCAGAAAACAGCAACATGTCACTTTTAGTGTTTTCAGGGCCCGAAAAGCATTTTGACAGCATGTTGTCACTTAGGCTGCTACTTTTGTCCAGAAACACTCAGAAACGAGTTTCCAAGCCAGAAACATGTACTTTGGTGAAGTCTATAGTAGCAAGGCAGTTTCTTCTGGTTTCCATCACTAGTTGGTCAGAAAACAGCAACATGTCACTTTTAGTGTTTTCAGGGCCCGAAAAGCATTTTGACAGCATGTTGTCACTTAGGCTGTTACTTTTGTCCAGAAGCACTCAGAAACTTGTTTCCAAGCCAGAAACATGTACTTTGGTGAAGTCTATAGTAGCAAGGCAGTTTCTTCTGGTTTTCATCACTAGTTGGTCAGAAAACAGCAACATGTCACTTTTAGTGTTTTCAGGGCCCGAAAAGCATTTTGACAGCATGTTGTCACTTAGGCTGCTACTTTTGTCCAGAAACACTCAGAAAAGAGTTTCCAAGCCAGAAACATGTACTTTGGTGAAGTCTATAGTAGCAAGGCAGTTTCTTCTGGTTTCCATCACTAGTTGGTCAGAAAACAGCAACATGTCACTTTTAGTGTTTTCAGGGCCCGAAAAGCATTTTGACAGCATGTTGTCACTTAGGCTGTTACTTTTGTCCAGAAACACTCAGAAAAGAGTTTCCAAGCCAGAAACATGTACTTTGGTGAAGTCTATAGTAGCAAGGCAGTTTCTTCTGGTTTTCATCACTAGTTGGTCAGAAAACAGCAACATGTCACTTTTAGTGTTTTCAGGGCCCGAAAAGCATTTTGACAGCATGTTGTCACTTAGGCTGTTACTTTTGTCCAGAAGCATTCAGAAACTTGTTTCCAAGCCAGAAACATGTACTTTGGTGAAGTCTATAGTAGCAAGGCAGTTTCTTCTGGTTTTCATCACTAGTTGGTCAGAAAACAGCAACATGTCACTTTTAGTGTTTTCAGGGCCCGAAAAGCATTTTGACAGCATGTTGTCACTTAGGCTGCTACTTTTGTCCAGAAACACTCAGAAACGAGTTTCCAAGCCAGAAACATGTACTTTGGTGAAGTCTATAGTAGCAAGGCAGTTTCTTCTGGTTTTCATCACTAGTTGGTCAGAAAACAGCAACATGTCACTTTTAGTGTTTTCAGGGCCCGAAAAGCATTTTGACAGCATGTTGTCACTTAGGCTGCTACTTTTGTCCAGAAACACTCAGAAAAGAGTTTCCAAGCCAGAAACATGTACTTTGGTGAAGTCTATAGTAGCAAGGCAGTTTCTTCTGGTTTTCATCACTAGTTGGTCAGAAAACAGCAACATGTCACTTTTAGTGTTTTCAGGGCCCGAAAAGCATTTTGACAGCATGTTGTCACTTAGGCTGCTACTTTTGTCCAGAAACACTCAGAAACGAGTTTCCAAGCCAGAAACATGTACTTTGGTGAAGTCTATAGTAGCAAGGCAGTTTCTTCTGGTTTTCATCACTAGTTGGTCAGAAAACAGCAACATGTCACTTTTAGTGTTTTCAGGGCCCGAAAAGCATTTTGACAGCATGTTGTCACTTAGGCTGCTACTTTTGTCCAGAAACACTCAGAAAAGAGTTTCCAAGCCAGAAACATGTACTTTGGTGAAGTCTATAGTAGCAAGGCAGTTTCTTCTGGTTTTCATCACTATTTGGTCAGAAAACAGCAACATGTCACTTTTAGTGTTTTCAGGGCCCGAAAAGCATTTTGACAGCATGTTGTCACTTAGGCTGTTACTTTTGTCCAGAAGCACTCAGAAACTTGTTTCCAAGCCAGAAACATGTACTTTGGTGAAGTCTATAGTAGCAAGGCAGTTTCTTCTGGTTTTCATCACTAGTTGGTCAGAAAACAGCAACATGTCACTTTTAGTGTTTTCAGGGCCCGAAAAGCATTTTGACAGCATGTTGTCACTTAGGCTGCTACTTTTGTCCAGAAACACTCAGAAAAGAGTTTCCAAGCCAGAAACATGTACTTTGGTGAAGTCTATAGTAGCAAGGCAGTTTCTTCTGGTTTCCATCACTAGTTGGTCAGAAAACAGCAACATGTCACTTTTAGTGTTTTCAGGGCCCGAAAAGCATTTTGACAGCATGTTGTCACTTAGGCTGTTACTTTTGTCCAGAAGCACTCAGAAACGAGTTTCCAAGCCAGAAACATGTACTTTGGTGAAGTCTATAGTAGCAAGGCAGTTTCTTCTGGTTTTCATCACTAGTTGGTCAGAAAACAGCAACATGTCACTTTTAGTGTTTTCAGGGCCCGAAAAGCATTTTGACAGCATGTTGTCACTTAGGCTGTTACTTTTGTCCAGAAGCATCAGAAACTTGTTTCCAAGCCAGAAACATGTACTTTGGTGAAGTCTATAGTAGCAAGGCAGTTTCTTCTGGTTTTCATCACTAGTTGGTCAGAAAACAGCAACATGTCACTTTTAGTGTTTTCAGGGCCCGAAAAGCATTTTGACAGCATGTTGTCACTTAGGCTGCTACTTTTGTCCAGAAACACTCAGAAACGAGTTTCCAAGCCAGAAACATGTACTTTGGTGAAGTCTATAGTAGCAAGGCAGTTTCTTCTGGTTTTCATCACTAGTTGGTCAGAAAACAGCAACATGTCACTTTTAGTGTTTTCAGGGCCCGAAAAGCATTTTGACAGCATGTTGTCACTTAGGCTGCTACTTTTGTCCAGAAACACTCAGAAACGAGTTTCCAAACCAGAAACATGTACTTTGGTGAAGTCTATAGTAGCAAGGCAGTTTCTTCTGGTTTTCATCACTAGTTGGTCAGAAAACAGCAACATGTCACTTTTAGTGTTTTCAGGGCCCGAAAAGCATTTTGACAGCATGTTGTCACTTAGGCTGTTACTTTTGTCCAGAAGCATTCAGAAACTTGTTTCCAAGCCAGAAACATGTACTTTGGTGAAGTCTATAGTAGCAAGGCAGTTTCTTCTGGTTTTCATCACTAGTTGGTCAGAAAACAGCAACATGTCACTTTTAGTGTTTTCAGGGCCCGAAAAGCATTTTGACAGCATGTTGTCACTTAGGCTGCTACTTTTGTCCAGAAACACTCAGAAACGAGTTTCCAAGCCAGAAACATGTACTTTGGTGAAGTCTATAGTAGCAAGGCAGTTTCTTCTGGTTTTCATCACTAGTTGGTCAGAAAACAGCAACATGTCACTTTTAGTGTTTTCAGGGCCCGAAAAGCATTTTGACAGCATGTTGTCACTTAGGCTGCTACTTTTGTCCAGAAACACTCAGAAACGAGTTTCCAAGCCAGAAACATGTACTTTGGTGAAGTCTATAGTAGCAAGGCAGTTTCTTCTGGTTTTCATCACTAGTTGGTCAGAAAACAGCAACATGTCACTTTTAGTGTTTTCAGGGCCCGAAAAGCATTTTGACAGCATGTTGTCACTTAGGCTGTTACTTTTGTCCAGAAGCATTCAGAAACTTGTTCCAAGCCAGAAACATGTACTTTGGTGAAGTCTATAGTAGCAAGGCAGTTTCTTCTGGTTTTCATCACTAGTTGGTCAGAAAACAGCATCATGTCACTTTCAGCGTTTTCAGGCCCCGAAAAGCATTTGAGAGCATGTTGTCACTTAGGCTGTTGCTTGTGACCTGAAGCACTCAGAAACAAGTTTCCAAGCCAGAAACATGTGGTTTGGTGAATTCCATAGTAGCAAGGCAGTTTCCTCTGGTTTCCATCACTAGTTGCTCAGAAAACAGCATCATGTCACTTTTAGCATTTTCAGGCCCCGAAAAGCATTTTGAGAGCATGTTGTCACTTAGGCTGTTACTTTTCACCAGAAGCACTCAGAAACGAGTTTCCAAACCAGAAACATGTACTTTGGTGAAGTCTATAGTAGCAAGGCAGTTTCTTCTGGTTTTCATCACTAGTTGGTCAGAAAACAGCAACATGTCACTTTTAGTGTTTTCAGGGCCCGAAAAGCATTTTGACAGCATGTTGTCACTTAGGCTGCTACTTTTGTCCAGAAACACTCAGAAAAGAGTTTCCAAGCCAGAAACATGTACTTTGGTGAAGTCTATAGTAGCAAGGCAGTTTCTTCTGGTTTTCATCACTAGTTGGTCAGAAAACAGCAACATGTCACTTTTAGTGTTTTCAGGGCCCGAAAAGCATTTTGACAGCATGTTGTCACTTAGGCTGCTACTTTTGTCCAGAAACACTCAGAAACGAGTTTCCAAGCCAGAAACATGTACTTTGGTGAAGTCTATAGTAGCAAGGCAGTTTCTTCTGGTTTTCATCACTAGTTGGTCAGAAAACAGCAACATGTCACTTTTAGTGTTTTCAGGGCCCGAAAAGCATTTTGACAGCATGTTGTCACTTAGGCTGTTACTTTTGTCCAGAAGCACTCAGAAACTTGTTTCCAAGCCAGAAACATGTACTTTGGTGAAGTCTATAGTAGCAAGGCAGTTTCTTCTGGTTTTCATCACTAGTTGGTCAGAAAACAGCAACATGTCACTTTTAGTGTTTTCAGGGCCCGAAAAGCATTTTGACAGCATGTTGTCACTTAGGCTGCTACTTTTGTCCAGAAACACTCAGAAACGAGTTTCCAAGCCAGAAACATGTACTTTGGTGAAGTCTATAGTAGCAAGGCAGTTTCTTCTGGTTTCCATCACTAGTTGGTCAGAAAACAGCAACATGTCACTTTTAGTGTTTTCAGGGCCCGAAAAGCATTTTGACAGCATGTTGTCACTTAGGCTGTTACTTTTGTCCAGAAGCACTCAGAAACTTGTTTCCAAGCCAGAAACATGTACTTTGGTGAAGTCTATAGTAGCAAGGCAGTTTCTTCTGGTTTTCATCACTAGTTGGTCAGAAAACAGCAACATGTCACTTTTAGTGTTTTCAGGGCCCGAAAAGCATTTTGACAGCATGTTGTCACTTAGGCTGCTACTTTTGTCCAGAAACACTCAGAAAAGAGTTTCCAAGCCAGAAACATGTACTTTGGTGAAGTCTATAGTAGCAAGGCAGTTTCTTCTGGTTTCCATCACTAGTTGGTCAGAAAACAGCAACATGTCACTTTTAGTGTTTTCAGGGCCCGAAAAGCATTTTGACAGCATGTTGTCACTTAGGCTGTTACTTTTGTCCAGAAACACTCAGAAAAGAGTTTCCAAGCCAGAAACATGTACTTTGGTGAAGTCTATAGTAGCAAGGCAGTTTCTTCTGGTTTTCATCACTAGTTGGTCAGAAAACAGCAACATGTCACTTTTAGTGTTTTCAGGGCCCGAAAAGCATTTTGACAGCATGTTGTCACTTAGGCTGTTACTTTTGTCCAGAAGCATTCAGAAACTTGTTTCCAAGCCAGAAACATGTACTTTGGTGAAGTCTATAGTAGCAAGGCAGTTTCTTCTGGTTTTCATCACTAGTTGGTCAGAAAACAGCAACATGTCACTTTTAGTGTTTTCAGGGCCCGAAAAGCATTTTGACAGCATGTTGTCACTTAGGCTGCTACTTTTGTCCAGAAACACTCAGAAACGAGTTTCCAAGCCAGAAACATGTACTTTGGTGAAGTCTATAGTAGCAAGGCAGTTTCTTCTGGTTTTCATCACTAGTTGGTCAGAAAACAGCAACATGTCACTTTTAGTGTTTTCAGGGCCCGAAAAGCATTTTGACAGCATGTTGTCACTTAGGCTGCTACTTTTGTCCAGAAACACTCAGAAAAGAGTTTCCAAGCCAGAAACATGTACTTTGGTGAAGTCTATAGTAGCAAGGCAGTTTCTTCTGGTTTTCATCACTAGTTGGTCAGAAAACAGCAACATGTCACTTTTAGTGTTTTCAGGGCCCGAAAAGCATTTTGACAGCATGTTGTCACTTAGGCTGCTACTTTTGTCCAGAAACACTCAGAAACGAGTTTCCAAGCCAGAAACATGTACTTTGGTGAAGTCTATAGTAGCAAGGCAGTTTCTTCTGGTTTTCATCACTAGTTGGTCAGAAAACAGCAACATGTCACTTTTAGTGTTTTCAGGGCCGAAAAGCATTTTGACAGCATGTTGTCACTTAGGCTGCTACTTTTGTCCAGAAACACTCAGAAAAGAGTTTCCAAGCCAGAAACATGTACTTTGGTGAAGTCTATAGTAGCAAGGCAGTTTCTTCTGGTTTTCATCACTATTTGGTCAGAAAACAGCAACATGTCACTTTTAGTGTTTTCAGGGCCCGAAAAGCATTTTGACAGCATGTTGTCACTTAGGCTGTTACTTTTGTCCAGAAGCACTCAGAAACTTGTTTCCAAGCCAGAAACATGTACTTTGGTGAAGTCTATAGTAGCAAGGCAGTTTCTTCTGGTTTTCATCACTAGTTGGTCAGAAAACAGCAACATGTCACTTTTAGTGTTTTCAGGGCCCGAAAAGCATTTTGACAGCATGTTGTCACTTAGGCTGCTACTTTTGTCCAGAAACACTCAGAAAAGAGTTTCCAAGCCAGAAACATGTACTTTGGTGAAGTCTATAGTAGCAAGGCAGTTTCTTCTGGTTTCCATCACTAGTTGGTCAGAAAACAGCAACATGTCACTTTTAGTGTTTTCAGGGCCCGAAAAGCATTTTGACAGCATGTTGTCACTTAGGCTGTTACTTTTGTCCAGAAGCACTCAGAAACGAGTTTCCAAGCCAGAAACATGTACTTTGGTGAAGTCTATAGTAGCAAGGCAGTTTCTTCTGGTTTTCATCACTAGTTGGTCAGAAAACAGCAACATGTCACTTTTAGTGTTTTCAGGCCCCGAAAAGCATTTTGAGAGCATGTTGTCACTTAGGCTGTTGCTTGTGACCTGAAGCACTCAGAAACAAGTTTCCAAGCCAGAAACATGTGGTTTGGTGAATTCCATAGTAGCAAGGCAGTTTCCTCTGGTTTCCATCACTAGTTGCTCAGAAAACAGCATCATGTCACTTTTAGCATTTTCAGGCCCCGAAAAGCATTTTGAGAGCATGTTGTGACTTAGGCTGTTACTTTTCACCAGAAGCACTCAGAAACGAGTTTCCAAACCAGAAACATGTACTTTGGTGAAGTCTATAGTAGCAAGGCAGTTTCTTCTGGTTTCCATCACTAGTTGTACAGAAAACAGCAACATGTCACTTTTAGTGTTTTCAAGGCCCGAAAAGCATTTTGAAAGCATGTTGTCACTTAGGCTGCTACTTTTGTCCAGAAACACTCAGAAACGAGTTTCCAAACCAGAAACATGTACTTTGGTGAAGTCTATAGTAGCAAGGCAGTTTCTTCTGGTTTTCATCACTAGTTGGTCAGAAAACAGCAACATGTCACTTTTAGTGTTTTCAGGGCCCGAAAAGCATTTTGACAGCATGTTGTCACTTAGGCTGTTACTTTTCACCAGAAGCACTCAGAAACGAGTTTCCAAACCAGAAACATGTACTTTGGTGAAGTCTATAGTAGCAAGGCAGTTTCTTCTGGTTTTCATCACTAGTTGGTCAGAAAACAGCAACATGTCACTTTTAGTGTTTTCAGGCCCCGAAAAGCATTTTGAGAGCATGTTGTCACTTAGGCTGTTGCTTGTGACCTGAAGCACTCAGAAACAAGTTTCCAAGCCAGAAACATGTACTTTGGTGAAGTCTATAGTAGCAAGGCAGTTTCTTCTGGTTTTCATCACTAGTTGGTCAGAAAACAGCAACATGTCACTTTTAGTGTTTTCAGGGCCCGAAAAGCATTTTGACAGCATGTTGTCACTTAGGCTGCTACTTTTGTCCAGAAACACTCAGAAACGAGTTTCCAAGCCAGAAACATGTACTTTGGTGAAGTCTATAGTAGCAAGGCAGTTTCTTCTGGTTTTCATCACTAGTTGGTCAGAAAACAGCAACATGTCACTTTTAGTGTTTTCAGGGCCCGAAAAGCATTTTGACAGCATGTTGTCACTTAGGCTGTTACTTTTGTCCAGAAGCACTCAGAAACTTGTTTCCAAGCCAGAAACATGTACTTTGGTGAAGTCTATAGTAGCAAGGCAGTTTCTTCTGGTTTTCATCACTAGTTGGTCAGAAAACAGCAACATGTCACTTTTAGTGTTTTCAGGGCCCGAAAAGCATTTTGACAGCATGTTGTCACTTAGGCTGCTACTTTTGTCCAGAAACACTCAGAAAAGAGTTTCCAAGCCAGAAACATGTACTTTGGTGAAGTCTATAGTAGCAAGGCAGTTTCTTCTGGTTTCCATCACTAGTTGGTCAGAAAACAGCAACATGTCACTTTTAGTGTTTTCAGGGCCCGAAAAGCATTTTGACAGCATGTTGTCACTTAGGCTGTTACTTTTGTCCAGAAGCACTCAGAAACGAGTTTCCAAGCCAGAAACATGTACTTTGGTGAAGTCTATAGTAGCAAGGCAGTTTCTTCTGGTTTTCATCACTAGTTGGTCAGAAAACAGCAACATGTCACTTTTAGTGTTTTCAGGGCCCGAAAAGCATTTTGACAGCATGTTGTCACTTAGGCTGTTACTTTTGTCCAGAAGCATTCAGAAACTTGTTTCCAAGCCAGAAACATGTACTTTGGTGAAGTCTATAGTAGCAAGGCAGTTTCTTCTGGTTTTCATCACTAGTTGGTCAGAAAACAGCAACATGTCACTTTTAGTGTTTTCAGGGCCCGAAAAGCATTTTGACAGCATGTTGTCACTTAGGCTGCTACTTTTGTCCAGAAACACTCAGAAACGAGTTTCCAAGCCAGAAACATGTACTTTGGTGAAGTCTATAGTAGCAAGGCAGTTTCTTCTGGTTTTCATCACTAGTTGGTCAGAAAACAGCAACATGTCACTTTTAGTGTTTTCAGGGCCCGAAAAGCATTTTGACAGCATGTTGTCACTTAGGCTGTTACTTTTGTCCAGAAGCACTCAGAAACTTGTTTCCAAGCCAGAAACATGTACTTTGGTGAAGTCTATAGTAGCAAGGCAGTTTCTTCTGGTTTTCATCACTAGTTGGTCAGAAAACAGCAACATGTCACTTTTAGTGTTTTCAGGGCCCGAAAAGCATTTTGACAGCATGTTGTCACTTAGGCTGCTACTTTTGTCCAGAAACACTCAGAAACGAGTTTCCAAGCCAGAAACATGTACTTTGGTGAAGTCTATAGTAGCAAGGCAGTTTCTTCTGGTTTTCATCACTAGTTGGTCAGAAAACAGCAACATGTCACTTTTAGTGTTTTCAGGGCCCGAAAAGCATTTTGACAGCATGTTGTCACTTAGGCTGTTACTTTTGTCCAGAAGCACTCAGAAACTTGTTTCCAAGCCAGAAACATGTACTGTGGTGAAGTCTATAGTAGCAAGGCAGTTTCTTCTGGTTTTCATCACTAGTTGGTCAGAAAACAGCAACATGTCACTTTTAGTGTTTTCAGGGCCCGAAAAGCATTTTGACAGCATGTTGTCACTTAGGCTGCTACTTTTGTCCAGAAACACTCAGAAACGAGTTTCCAAGCCAGAAACATGTACTTTGGTGAAGTCTATAGTAGCAAGGCAGTTTCTTCTGGTTTTCATCACTAGTTGGTCAGAAAACAGCAACATGTCACTTTTAGTGTTTTCAGGGCCCGAAAAGCATTTTGACAGCATGTTGTCACTTAGGCTGCTACTTTTGTCCAGAAACACTCAGAAACGAGTTTCCAAGCCAGAAACATGTACTTTGGTGAAGTCTATAGTAGCAAGGCAGTTTCTTCTGGTTTTCATCACTAGTTGGTCAGAAAACAGCAACATGTCACTTTTAGTGTTTTCAGGGCCCGAAAAGCATTTTGACAGCATGTTGTCACTTAGGCTGTTACTTTTGTCCAGAAGCATTCAGAAACTTGTTTCCAAGCCAGAAACATGTACTTTGGTGAAGTCTATAGTAGCAAGGCAGTTTCTTCTGGTTTTCATCACTAGTTGGTCAGAAAACAGCAACATGTCACTTTTAGTGTTTTCAGGGCCCGAAAAGCATTTTGACAGCATGTTGTCACTTAGGCTGCTACTTTTGTCCAGAAACACTCAGAAACGAGTTTCCAAGCCAGAAACATGTACTTTGGTGAAGTCTATAGTAGCAAGGCAGTTTCTTCTGGTTTTCATCACTAGTTGGTCAGAAAACAGCAACATGTCACTTTTAGTGTTTTCAGGGCCCGAAAAGCATTTTGACAGCATGTTGTCACTTAGGCTGTTACTTTTGTCCAGAAGCACTCAGAAACTTGTTTCCAAGCCAGAAACATGTACTTTGGTGAAGTCTATAGTAGCAAGGCAGTTTCTTCTGGTTTTCATCACTAGTTGGTCAGAAAACAGCAACATGTCACTTTTAGTGTTTTCAGGGCCCGAAAAGCATTTTGACAGCATGTTGTCACTTAGGCTGCTACTTTTGTCCAGAAACACTCAGAAAAGAGTTTCCAAGCCAGAAACATGTACTTTGGTGAAGTCTATAGTAGCAAGGCAGTTTCTTCTGGTTTCCATCACTAGTTGGTCAGAAAACAGCAACATGTCACTTTTAGTGTTTTCAGGGCCCGAAAAGCATTTTGACAGCATGTTGTCACTTAGGCTGTTACTTTTGTCCAGAAACACTCAGAAAAGAGTTTCCAAGCCAGAAACATGTACTTTGGTGAAGTCTATAGTAGCAAGGCAGTTTCTTCTGGTTTTCATCACTAGTTGGTCAGAAAACAGCAACATGTCACTTTTAGTGTTTTCAGGGCCCGAAAAGCATTTTGACAGTATGTTGTCACTTAGGCTGTTACTTTTGTCCAGAAGCATTCAGAAACTTGTTTCCAAGCCAGAAACATGTACTTTGGTGAAGTCTATAGTAGCAAGGCAGTTTCTTCTGGTTTTCATCACTAGTTGGTCAGAAAACAGCAACATGTCACTTTTAGTGTTTTCAGGGCCCGAAAAGCATTTTGACAGCATGTTGTCACTTAGGCTGCTACTTTTGTCCAGAAACACTCAGAAACGAGTTTCCAAGCCAGAAACATGTACTTTGGTGAAGTCTATAGTAGCAAGGCAGTTTCTTCTGGTTTTCATCACTAGTTGGTCAGAAAACAGCAACATGTCACTTTTAGTGTTTTCAGGGCCCGAAAAGCATTTTGACAGCATGTTGTCACTTAGGCTGTTACTTTTGTCCAGAAGCATTCAGAAACTTGTTTCCAAGCCAGAAACATGTACTTTGGTGAAGTCTATAGTAGCAAGGCAGTTTCTTCTGGTTTTCATCACTAGTTGGTCAGAAAACAGCAACATGTCACTTTTAGTGTTTTCAGGGCCCGAAAAGCATTTTGACAGCATGTTGTCACTTAGGCTGCTACTTTTGTCCAGAAACACTCAGAAACGAGTTTCCAAGCCAGAAACATGTACTTTGGTGAAGTCTATAGTAGCAAGGCAGTTTCTTCTGGTTTTCATCACTAGTTGGTCAGAAAACAGCAACATGTCACTTTTAGTGTTTTCAGGGCCCGAAAAGCATTTTGACAGCATGTTGTCACTTAGGCTGTTACTTTTGTCCAGAAGCACTCAGAAACTTGTTTCCAAGCCAGAAACATGTACTTTGGTGAAGTCTATAGTAGCAAGGCAGTTTCTTCTGGTTTTCATCACTAGTTGGTCAGAAAACAGCAACATGTCACTTTTAGTGTTTTCAGGGCCCGAAAAGCATTTTGACAGCATGTTGTCACTTAGGCTGCTACTTTTGTCCAGAAACACTCAGAAAAGAGTTTCCAAGCCAGAAACATGTACTTTGGTGAAGTCTATAGTAGCAAGGCAGTTTCTTCTGGTTTCCATCACTAGTTGGTCAGAAAACAGCAACATGTCACTTTTAGTGTTTTCAGGGCCCGAAAAGCATTTTGACAGCATGTTGTCACTTAGGCTGTTACTTTTGTCCAGAAGCACTCAGAAACGAGTTTCCAAGCCAGAAACATGTACTTTGGTGAAGTCTATAGTAGCAAGGCAGTTTCTTCTGGTTTTCATCACTAGTTGGTCAGAAAACAGCAACATGTCACTTTTAGTGTTTTCAGGGCCCGAAAAGCATTTTGACAGCATGTTGTCACTTAGGCTGTTACTTTTGTCCAGAAGCATTCAGAAACTTGTTTCCAAGCCAGAAACATGTACTTTGGTGAAGTCTATAGTAGCAAGGCAGTTTCTTCTGGTTTTCATCACTAGTTGGTCAGAAAACAGCAACATGTCACTTTTAGTGTTTTCAGGGCCCGAAAAGCATTTTGACAGCATGTTGTCACTTAGGCTGCTACTTTTGTCCAGAAACACTCAGAAACGAGTTTCCAAGCCAGAAACATGTACTTTGGTGAAGTCTATAGTAGCAAGGCAGTTTCTTCTGGTTTTCATCACTAGTTGGTCAGAAAACAGCAACATGTCACTTTTAGTGTTTTCAGGGCCCGAAAAGCATTTTGACAGCATGTTGTCACTTAGGCTGTTACTTTTGTCCAGAAGCACTCAGAAACTTGTTTCCAAGCCAGAAACATGTACTTTGGTGAAGTCTATAGTAGCAAGGCAGTTTCTTCTGGTTTTCATCACTAGTTGGTCAGAAAACAGCAACATGTCACTTTTAGTGTTTTCAGGGCCCGAAAAGCATTTTGACAGCATGTTGTCACTTAGGCTGCTACTTTTGTCCAGAAACACTCAGAAACGAGTTTCCAAGCCAGAAACATGTACTTTGGTGAAGTCTATAGTAGCAAGGCAGTTTCTTCTGGTTTTCATCACTAGTTGGTCAGAAAACAGCAACATGTCACTTTTAGTGTTTTCAGGGCCCGAAAAGCATTTTGACAGCATGTTGTCACTTAGGCTGTTACTTTTGTCCAGAAGCACTCAGAAACTTGTTTCCAAGCCAGAAACATGTACTTTGGTGAAGTCTATAGTAGCAAGGCAGTTTCTTCTGGTTTTCATCACTAGTTGGTCAGAAAACAGCAACATGTCACTTTTAGTGTTTTCAGGGCCCGAAAAGCATTTTGACAGCATGTTGTCACTTAGGCTGCTACTTTTGTCCAGAAACACTCAGAAAAGAGTTTCCAAGCCAGAAACATGTACTTTGGTGAAGTCTATAGTAGCAAGGCAGTTTCTTCTGGTTTTCATCACTAGTTGGTCAGAAAACAGCAACATGTCACTTTTAGTGTTTTCAGGGCCCGAAAAGCATTTTGACAGCATGTTGTCACTTAGGCTGCTACTTTTGTCCAGAAACACTCAGAAACGAGTTTCCAAGCCAGAAACATGTACTTTGGTGAAGTCTATAGTAGCAAGGCAGTTTCTTCTGGTTTTCATCACTAGTTGGTCAGAAAACAGCAACATGTCACTTTTAGTGTTTTCAGGGCCCGAAAAGCATTTTGACAGCATGTTGTCACTTAGGCTGTTACTTTTGTCCAGAAGCATTCAGAAACTTGTTTCCAAGCCAGAAACATGTACTTTGGTGAAGTCTATAGTAGCAAGGCAGTTTCTTCTGGTTTTCATCACTAGTTGGTCAGAAAACAGCAACATGTCACTTTTAGTGTTTTCAGGGCCCGAAAAGCATTTTGACAGCATGTTGTCACTTAGGCTGCTACTTTTGTCCAGAAACACTCAGAAACGAGTTTCCAAGCCAGAAACATGTACTTTGGTGAAGTCTATAGTAGCAAGGCAGTTTCTTCTGGTTTTCATCACTAGTTGGTCAGAAAACAGCAACATGTCACTTTTAGTGTTTTCAGGGCCCGAAAAGCATTTTGACAGCATGTTGTCACTTAGGCTGTTACTTTTGTCCAGAAGCACTCAGAAACTTGTTTCCAAGCCAGAAACATGTACTTTGGTGAAGTCTATAGTAGCAAGGCAGTTTCTTCTGGTTTTCATCGCTAGTTGGTCAGAAAACAGCAACATGTCACTTTTAGTGTTTTCAGGGCCCGAAAAGCATTTTGACAGCATGTTGTCACTTAGGCTGCTACTTTTGTCCAGAAACACTCAGAAAAGAGTTTCCAAGCCAGAAACATGTACTTTGGTGAAGTCTATAGTAGCAAGGCAGTTTCTTCTGGTTTCCATCACTAGTTGGTCAGAAAACAGCAACATGTCACTTTTAGTGTTTTCAGGGCCCGAAAAGCATTTTGACAGCATGTTGTCACTTAGGCTGTTACTTTTGTCCAGAAACACTCAGAAAAGAGTTTCCAAGCCAGAAACATGTACTTTGGTGAAGTCTATAGTAGCAAGGCAGTTTCTTCTGGTTTTCATCACTAGTTGGTCAGAAAACAGCAACATGTCACTTTTAGTGTTTTCAGGGCCCGAAAAGCATTTTGACAGTATGTTGTCACTTAGGCTGTTACTTTTGTCCAGAAGCATTCAGAAACTTGTTTCCAAGCCAGAAACATGTACTTTGGTGAAGTCTATAGTAGCAAGGCAGTTTCTTCTGGTTTTCATCACTAGTTGGTCAGAAAACAGCAACATGTCACTTTTAGTGTTTTCAGGGCCCGAAAAGCATTTTGACAGCATGTTGTCACTTAGGCTGCTACTTTTGTCCAGAAACACTCAGAAACGAGTTTCCAAGCCAGAAACATGTACTTTGGTGAAGTCTATAGTAGCAAGGCAGTTTCTTCTGGTTTTCATCACTAGTTGGTCAGAAAACAGCAACATGTCACTTTTAGTGTTTTCAGGGCCCGAAAAGCATTTTGACAGCATGTTGTCACTTAGGCTGCTACTTTTGTCCAGAAACACTCAGAAAAGAGTTTCCAAGCCAGAAACATGTACTTTGGTGAAGTCTATAGTAGCAAGGCAGTTTCTTCTGGTTTCCATCACTAGTTGGTCAGAAAACAGCAACATGTCACTTTTAGTGTTTTCAGGGCCCGAAAAGCATTTTGACAGCATGTTGTCACTTAGGCTGTTACTTTTGTCCAGAAGCACTCAGAAACGAGTTTCCAAGCCAGAAACATGTACTTTGGTGAAGTCTATAGTAGCAAGGCAGTTTCTTCTGGTTTTCATCACTAGTTGGTCAGAAAACAGCAACATGTCACTTTTAGTGTTTTCAGGGCCCGAAAAGCATTTTGACAGCATGTTGTCACTTAGGCTGTTACTTTTGTCCAGAAGCATTCAGAAACTTGTTTCCAAGCCAGAAACATGTACTTTGGTGAAGTCTATAGTAGCAAGGCAGTTTCTTCTGGTTTTCATCACTAGTTGGTCAGAAAACAGCAACATGTCACTTTTAGTGTTTTCAGGGCCCGAAAAGCATTTTGACAGCATGTTGTCACTTAGGCTGCTACTTTTGTCCAGAAACACTCAGAAACGAGTTTCCAAGCCAGAAACATGTACTTTGGTGAAGTCTATAGTAGCAAGGCAGTTTCTTCTGGTTTTCATCACTAGTTGGTCAGAAAACAGCAACATGTCACTTTTAGTGTTTTCAGGGCCCGAAAAGCATTTTGACAGCATGTTGTCACTTAGGCTGCTACTTTTGTCCAGAAACACTCAGAAACGAGTTTCCAAGCCAGAAACATGTACTTTGGTGAAGTCTATAGTAGCAAGGCAGTTTCTTCTGGTTTTCATCACTAGTTGGTCAGAAAACAGCAACATGTCACTTTTAGTGTTTTCAGGGCCCGAAAAGCATTTTGACAGCATGTTGTCACTTAGGCTGTTACTTTTGTCCAGAAGCATTCAGAAACTTGTTTCCAAGCCAGAAACATGTACTTTGGTGAAGTCTATAGTAGCAAGGCAGTTTCTTCTGGTTTTCATCACTAGTTGGTCAGAAAACAGCAACATGTCACTTTTAGTGTTTTCAGGGCCCGAAAAGCATTTTGACAGCATGTTGTCACTTAGGCTGCTACTTTTGTCCAGAAACACTCAGAAACGAGTTTCCAAGCCAGAAACATGTACTTTGGTGAAGTCTATAGTAGCAAGGCAGTTTCTTCTGGTTTTCATCACTAGTTGGTCAGAAAACAGCAACATGTCACTTTTAGTGTTTTCAAGCCCCGAAAAGCATTTTGACAGCATGTTGTCACTTAGGCTGCTACTTTTGTCCAGAAACACTCAGAAAAGAGTTTCCAAGCCAGAAACATGTACTTTGGTGAAGTCTATAGTAGCAAGGCAGTTTCTTCTGGTTTTCATCACTAGTTGGTCAGAAAACAGCAACATGTCACTTTTAGTGTTTTCAGGGCCCGAAAAGCATTTTGACAGCATGTTGTCACTTAGGCTGTTACTTTTGTCCAGAAGCACTCAGAAACTTGTTTCCAAGCCAGAAACATGTACTTTGGTGAAGTCTATAGTAGCAAGGCAGTTTCTTCTGGTTTTCATCACTAGTTGGTCAGAAAACAGCAACATGTCACTTTTAGTGTTTTCAGGGCCCGAAAAGCATTTTGACAGCATGTTGTCACTTAGGCTGCTACTTTTGTCCAGAAACACTCAGAAAAGAGTTTCCAAGCCAGAAACATGTACTTTGGTGAAGTCTATAGTAGCAAGGCAGTTTCTTCTGGTTTCCATCACTAGTTGGTCAGAAAACAGCAACATGTCACTTTTAGTGTTTTCAGGGCCCGAAAAGCATTTTGACAGCATGTTGTCACTTAGGCTGTTACTTTTGTCCAGAAGCACTCAGAAACGAGTTTCCAAGCCAGAAACATGTACTTTGGTGAAGTCTATAGTAGCAAGGCAGTTTCTTCTGGTTTTCATCACTAGTTGGTCAGAAAACAGCAACATGTCACTTTTAGTGTTTTCAGGGCCCGAAAAGCATTTTGACAGCATGTTGTCACTTAGGCTGCTACTTTTGTCCAGAAACACTCAGAAACGAGTTTCCAAGCCAGAAACATGTACTTTGGTGAAGTCTATAGTAGCAAGGCAGTTTCTTCTGGTTTTCATCACTAGTTGGTCAGAAAACAGCAACATGTCACTTTTAGTGTTTTCAGGGCCCGAAAAGCATTTTGACAGCATGTTGTCACTTAGGCTGTTACTTTTGTCCAGAAGCACTCAGAAACTTGTTTCCAAGCCAGAAACATGTACTTTGGTGAAGTCTATAGTAGCAAGGCAGTTTCTTCTGGTTTTCATCACTAGTTGGTCAGAAAACAGCAACATGTCACTTTTAGTGTTTTCAGGGCCCGAAAAGCATTTTGACAGCATGTTGTCACTTAGGCTGCTACTTTTGTCCAGAAACACTCAGAAACGAGTTTCCAAGCCAGAAACATGTACTTTGGTGAAGTCTATAGTAGCAAGGCAGTTTCTTCTGGTTTTCATCACTAGTTGGTCAGAAAACAGCAACATGTCACTTTTAGTGTTTTCAGGGCCCGAAAAGCATTTTGACAGCATGTTGTCACTTAGGCTGTTACTTTTGTCCAGAAGCATTCAGAAACTTGTTTCCAAGCCAGAAACATGTACTTTGGTGAAGTCTATAGTAGCAAGGCAGTTTCTTCTGGTTTTCATCACTAGTTGGTCAGAAAACAGCAACATGTCACTTTTAGTGTTTTCAGGGCCCGAAAAGCATTTTGACAGCATGTTGTCACTTAGGCTGTTACTTTTGTCCAGAAGCACTCAGAAACTTGTTTCCAAGCCAGAAACATGTACTTTGGTGAAGTCTATAGTAGCAAGGCAGTTTCTTCTGGTTTTCATCACTAGTTGGTCAGAAAACAGCAACATGTCACTTTTAGTGTTTTCAGGGCCCGAAAAGCATTTTGACAGCATGTTGTCACTTAGGCTGCTACTTTTGTCCAGAAACACTCAGAAACGAGTTTCCAAGCCAGAAACATGTACTTTGGTGAAGTCTATAGTAGCAAGGCAGTTTCTTCTGGTTTTCATCACTAGTTGGTCAGAAAACAGCAACATGTCACTTTTAGTGTTTTCAGGGCCCGAAAAGCATTTTGACAGCATGTTGTCACTTAGGCTGTTACTTTTGTCCAGAAGCACTCAGAAACTTGTTTCCAAGCCAGAAACATGTACTTTGGTGAAGTCTATAGTAGCAAGGCAGTTTCTTCTGGTTTTCATCACTAGTTGGTCAGAAAACAGCAACATGTCACTTTTAGTGTTTTCAGGGCCCGAAAAGCATTTTGACAGCATGTTGTCACTTAGGCTGCTACTTTTGTCCAGAAACACTCAGAAACGAGTTTCCAAGCCAGAAACATGTACTTTGGTGAAGTCTATAGTAGCAAGGCAGTTTCTTCTGGTTTTCATCACTAGTTGGTCAGAAAACAGCAACATGTCACTTTTAGTGTTTTCAGGGCCCGAAAAGCATTTTGACAGCATGTTGTCACTTAGGCTGTTACTTTTGTCCAGAAGCATTCAGAAACTTGTTTCCAAGCCAGAAACATGTACTTTGGTGAAGTCTATAGTAGCAAGGCAGTTTCTTCTGGTTTTCATCACTAGTTGGTCAGAAAACAGCAACATGTCACTTTTAGTGTTTTCAGGCCCCGAAAAGCATTTTGAGAGCATGTTGTCACTTAGGCTGTTGCTTGTGACCTGAAGCACTCAGAAACAAGTTTCCAAGCCAGAAACATGTGGTTTGGTGAATTCTATAGTAGCAAGGCAGTTTCCTCTTGATTCCATCACTATTTGGGCAGAAAACAGCATCATGTCACTTTTAGTGTTTTCAGGGCCCGAAAAGCATTTTGACAGCATGTTGTCACTTAGGCTGTTACTTTTGTCCAGAAGCACTCAGAAACGTGTTTCCAAGCCAGAAACATGTGGTTTGGTGAATTCCATAGTAGCAAGGCAGTTTCCTCTGGATTCCATCACTATTTGGGCAGAAAACAGCATCATGTCACTTTTAGTGTTTTCAGGGCCCGAAAAGCATTTTGACAGCATGTTGTCACTTAGGCTGTTACTTTTGTCCAGAAGCATTCAGAAACTTGTTTCCAAGCCAGAAACATGTACTTTGGTGAAGTCTATAGTAGCAAGGCAGTTTCTTCTGGTTTTCATCACTAGTTGGTCAGAAAACAGCAACATGTCACTTTTAGTGTTTTCAGGGCCCGAAAAGCATTTTGACAGCATGTTGTCACTTAGGCTGCTACTTTTGTCCAGAAACACTCAGAAACGAGTTTCCAAGCCAGAAACATGTACTTTGGTGAAGTCTATAGTAGCAAGGCAGTTTCTTCTGGTTTTCATCACTAGTTGGTCAGAAAACAGCAACATGTCACTTTTAGTGTTTTCAGGGCCCGAAAAGCATTTTGACAGCATGTTGTCACTTAGGCTGTTACTTTTGTCCAGAAGCACTCAGAAACTTGTTTCCAAGCCAGAAACATGTACTTTGGTGAAGTCTATAGTAGCAAGGCAGTTTCTTCTGGTTTTCATCACTAGTTGGTCAGAAAACAGCAACATGTCACTTTTAGTGTTTTCAGGGCCCGAAAAGCATTTTGACAGCATGTTGTCACTTAGGCTGCTACTTTTGTCCAGAAACACTCAGAAACGAGTTTCCAAGCCAGAAACATGTACTTTGGTGAAGTCTATAGTAGCAAGGCAGTTTCTTCTGGTTTTCATCACTAGTTGGTCAGAAAACAGCATCATGTCACTTTTAGTGTTTTCAGGGCCCGAAAAGCATTTTGACAGCATGTTGTCACTTAGGCTGTTACTTTTGTCCAGAAGCATTCAGAAACTTGTTTCCAAGCCAGAAACATGTACTTTGGTGAAGTCTATAGTAGCAAGGCAGTTTCTTCTGGTTTTCATCACTAGTTGGTCAGAAAACAGCAACATGTCACTTTTAGTGTTTTCAGGCCCCGAAAAGCATTTTGAGAGCATGTTGTCACTTAGGCTGTTGCTTGTGACCTGAAGCACTCAGAAACAAGTTTCCAAGCCAGAAACATGTGGTTTGGTGAATTCTATAGTAGCAAGGCAGTTTCCTCTTGATTCCATCACTATTTGGGCAGAAAACAGCATCATGTCACTTTTAGTGTTTTCAGGGCCCGAAAAGCATTTTGACAGCATGTTGTCACTTAGGCTGTTACTTTTGTCCAGAAGCACTCAGAAACGTGTTTCCAAGCCAGAAACATGTGGTTTGGTGAATTCCATAGTAGCAAGGCAGTTTCCTCTGGATTCCATCACTATTTGGGCAGAAAACAGCAACATGTCACTTTTAGTGTTTTCAGGGCCCGAAAAGCATTTTGACAGCATGTTGTCACTTAGGCTGTTACTTTTGTCCAGAAGCATTCAGAAACTTGTTTCCAAGCCAGAAACATGTACTTTGGTGAAGTCTATAGTAGCAAGGCAGTTTCTTCTGGTTTTCATCACTAGTTGGTCAGAAAACAGCAACATGTCACTTTTAGTGTTTTCAGGGCCCGAAAAGCATTTTGACAGCATGTTGTCACTTAGGCTGCTACTTTTGTCCAGAAACACTCAGAAAAGAGTTTCTAAGCCAGAAACATGTACTTTGGTGAAGTCTATAGTAGCAAGGCAGTTTCTTCTGGTTTTCATCACTAGTTGGTCAGAAAACAGCAACATGTCACTTTTAGTGTTTTCAGGGCCCGAAAAGCATTTTGACAGCATGTTGTCACTTAGGCTGCTACTTTTGTCCAGAAACACTCAGAAAAGAGTTTCCAAGCCAGAAACATGTACTTTGGTGAAGTCTATAGTAGCAAGGCAGTTTCTTCTGGTTTTCATCACTAGTTGGTCAGAAAACAGCAACATGTCACTTTTAGTGTTTTCAGGGCCCGAAAAGCATTTTGACAGCATGTTGTCACTTAGGCTGTTACTTTTGTCCAGAAGCACTCAGAAACGTGTTTCCAAGCCAGAAACATGTGGTTTGGTGAATTCCATAGTAGCAAGGCAGTTTCCTCTGGATTCCATCACTATTTGGGCAGAAAACAGCATCATGTCACTTTTAGTGTTTTCAGGGCCCGAAAAGCATTTTGACAGCATGTTGTCACTTAGGCTGTTACTTTTGTCCAGAAGCATTCAGAAACTTGTTTCCAAGCCAGAAACATGTACTTTGGTGAAGTCTATAGTAGCAAGGCAGTTTCTTCTGGTTTTCATCACTAGTTGGTCAGAAAACAGCAACATGTCACTTTTAGTGTTTTCAGGGCCCGAAAAGCATTTTGACAGCATGTTGTCACTTAGGCTGCTACTTTTGTCCAGAAACACTCAGAAAAGAGTTTCCAAGCCAGAAACATGTACTTTGGTGAAGTCTATAGTAGCAAGGCAGTTTCTTCTGGTTTCCATCACTAGTTGGTCAGAAAACAGCAACATGTCACTTTTAGTGTTTTCAGGGCCCGAAAAGCATTTTGACAGCATGTTGTCACTTAGGCTGTTACTTTTGTCCAGAAGCACTCAGAAACGAGTTTCCAAGCCAGAAACATGTACTTTGGTGAAGTCTATAGTAGCAAGGCAGTTTCTTCTGGTTTTCATCACTAGTTGGTCAGAAAACAGCAACATGTCACTTTTAGTGTTTTCAGGGCCCGAAAAGCATTTTGACAGCATGTTGTCACTTAGGCTGTTACTTTTGTCCAGAAGCATTCAGAAACTTGTTTCCAAGCCAGAAACATGTACTTTGGTGAAGTCTATAGTAGCAAGGCAGTTTCTTCTGGTTTTCATCACTAGTTGGTCAGAAAACAGCAACATGTCACTTTTAGTGTTTTCAGGGCCCGAAAAGCATTTTGACAGCATGTTGTCACTTAGGCTGCTACTTTTGTCCAGAAACACTCAGAAACGAGTTTCCAAGCCAGAAACATGTACTTTGGTGAAGTCTATAGTAGCAAGGCAGTTTCTTCTGGTTTTCATCACTAGTTGGTCAGAAAACAGCAACATGTCACTTTTAGTGTTTTCAGGGCCCGAAAAGCATTTTGACAGCATGTTGTCACTTAGGCTGTTACTTTTGTCCAGAAGCATTCAGAAACTTGTTTCCAAGCCAGAAACATGTACTTTGGTGAAGTCTATAGTAGCAAGGCAGTTTCTTCTGGTTTTCATCACTAGTTGGTCAGAAAACAGCAACATGTCACTTTTAGTGTTTTCAGGGCCCGAAAAGCATTTTGACAGCATGTTGTCACTTAGGCTGTTACTTTTGTCCAGAAGCACTCAGAAACTTGTTTCCAAGCCAGAAACATGTACTTTGGTGAAGTCTATAGTAGCAAGGCAGTTTCTTCTGGTTTTCATCACTAGTTGGTCAGAAAACAGCAACATGTCACTTTTAGTGTTTTCAGGGCCCGAAAAGCATTTTGACAGCATGTTGTCACTTAGGCTGCTACTTTTGTCCAGAAACACTCAGAAACGAGTTTCCAAGCCAGAAACATGTACTTTGGTGAAGTCTATAGTAGCAAGGCAGTTTCTTCTGGTTTTCATCACTAGTTGGTCAGAAAACAGCAACATGTCACTTTTAGTGTTTTCAGGGCCCGAAAAGCATTTTGACAGCATGTTGTCACTTAGGCTGTTACTTTTGTCCAGAAGCACTCAGAAACTTGTTTCCAAGCCAGAAACATGTACTTTGGTGAAGTCTATAGTAGCAAGGCAGTTTCTTCTGGTTTTCATCACTAGTTGGTCAGAAAACAGCAACATGTCACTTTTAGTGTTTTCAGGGCCCGAAAAGCATTTTGACAGCATGTTGTCACTTAGGCTGCTACTTTTGTCCAGAAACACTCAGAAACAAGTTTCCAAGCCAGAAACATGTACTTTGGTGAAGTCTATAGTAGCAAGGCAGTTTCTTCTGGTTTTCATCACTAGTTGGTCAGAAAACAGCAACATGTCACTTTTAGTGTTTTCAGGGCCCGAAAAGCATTTTGACAGCATGTTGTCACTTAGGCTGTTACTTTTGTCCAGAAGCATTCAGAAACTTGTTTCCAAGCCAGAAACATGTACTTTGGTGAAGTCTATAGTAGCAAGGCAGTTTCTTCTGGTTTTCATCACTAGTTGGTCAGAAAACAGCAACATGTCACTTTTAGTGTTTTCAGGCCCCGAAAAGCATTTTGAGAGCATGTTGTCACTTAGGCTGTTGCTTGTGACCTGAAGCACTCAGAAACAAGTTTCCAAGCCAGAAACATGTGGTTTGGTGAATTCTATAGTAGCAAGGCAGTTTCCTCTTGATTCCATCACTATTTGGGCAGAAAACAGCATCATGTCACTTTTAGTGTTTTCAGGGCCCGAAAAGCATTTTGACAGCATGTTGTCACTTAGGCTGTTACTTTTGTCCAGAAGCATTCAGAAACTTGTTTCCAAGCCAGAAACATGTACTTTGGTGAAGTCTATAGTAGCAAGGCAGTTTCTTCTGGTTTTCATCACTAGTTGGTCAGAAAACAGCAACATGTCACTTTTAGTGTTTTCAGGGCCCGAAAAGCATTTTGACAGCATGTTGTCACTTAGGCTGCTACTTTTGTCCAGAAACACTCAGAAACGAGTTTCCAAGCCAGAAACATGTACTTTGGTGAAGTCTATAGTAGCAAGGCAGTTTCTTCTGGTTTTCATCACTAGTTGGTCAGAAAACAGCAACATGTCACTTTTAGTGTTTTCAGGGCCCGAAAAGCATTTTGACAGTATGTTGTCACTTAGGCTGTTACTTTTGTCCAGAAGCACTCAGAAACTTGTTTCCAAGCCAGAAACATGTACTTTGGTGAAGTCTATAGTAGCAAGGCAGTTTCTTCTGGTTTTCATCACTAGTTGGTCAGAAAACAGCAACATGTCACTTTTAGTGTTTTCAGGGCCCGAAAAGCATTTTGACAGCATGTTGTCACTTAGGCTGCTACTTTTGTCCAGAAACACTCAGAAACGAGTTTCCAAGCCAGAAACATGTACTTTGGTGAAGTCTATAGTAGCAAGGCAGTTTCTTCTGGTTTTCATCACTAGTTGGTCAGAAAACAGCAACATGTCACTTTTAGTGTTTTCAGGGCCCGAAAAGCATTTTGACAGCATGTTGTCACTTAGGCTGCTACTTTTGTCCAGAAACACTCAGAAAAGAGTTTCCAAGCCAGAAACATGTACTTTGGTGAAGTCTATAGTAGCAAGGCAGTTTCTTCTGGTTTCCATCACTAGTTGGTCAGAAAACAGCAACATGTCACTTTTAGTGTTTTCAGGGCCCGAAAAGCATTTTGACAGCATGTTGTCACTTAGGCTGTTACTTTTGTCCAGAAGCACTCAGAAACGAGTTTCCAAGCCAGAAACATGTACTTTGGTGAAGTCTATAGTAGCAAGGCAGTTTCTTCTGGTTTTCATCACTAGTTGGTCAGAAAACAGCAACATGTCACTTTTAGTGTTTTCAGGGCCCGAAAAGCATTTTGACAGCATGTTGTCACTTAGGCTGTTACTTTTGTCCAGAAGCATTCAGAAACTTGTTTCCAAGCCAGAAACATGTACTTTGGTGAAGTCTATAGTAGCAAGGCAGTTTCTTCTGGTTTTCATCACTAGTTGGTCAGAAAACAGCAACATGTCACTTTTAGTGTTTTCAGGGCCCGAAAAGCATTTTGACAGCATGTTGTCACTTAGGCTGCTACTTTTGTCCAGAAACACTCAGAAACGAGTTTCCAAGCCAGAAACATGTACTTTGGTGAAGTCTATAGTAGCAAGGCAGTTTCTTCTGGTTTTCATCACTAGTTGGTCAGAAAACAGCAACATGTCACTTTTAGTGTTTTCAGGGCCCGAAAAGCATTTTGACAGCATGTTGTCACTTAGGCTGTTACTTTTGTCCAGAAGCATTCAGAAACTTGTTTCCAAGCCAGAAACATGTACTTTGGTGAAGTCTATAGTAGCAAGGCAGTTTCTTCTGGTTTTCATCACTAGTTGGTCAGAAAACAGCAACATGTCACTTTTAGTGTTTTCAGGGCCCGAAAAGCATTTTGACAGCATGTTGTCACTTAGGCTGTTACTTTTGTCCAGAAGCACTCAGAAACTTGTTTCCAAGCCAGAAACATGTACTTTGGTGAAGTCTATAGTAGCAAGGCAGTTTCTTCTGGTTTTCATCACTAGTTGGTCAGAAAACAGCAACATGTCACTTTTAGTGTTTTCAGGGCCCGAAAAGCATTTTGACAGCATGTTGTCACTTAGGCTGCTACTTTTGTCCAGAAACACTCAGAAAAGAGTTTCCAAGCCAGAAACATGTACTTTGGTGAAGTCTATAGTAGCAAGGCAGTTTCTTCTGGTTTCCATCACTAGTTGGTCAGAAAACAGCAACATGTCACTTTTAGTGTTTTCAGGCCCCGAAAAGCATTTTGAGAGCATGTTGTCACTTAGGCTGTTGCTTGTGACCTGAAGCACTCAGAAACAAGTTTCCAAGCCAGAAACATGTGGTTTGGTGAATTCTATAGTAGCAAGGCAGTTTCCTCTTGATTCCATCACTATTTGGGCAGAAAACAGCATCATGTCACTTTTAGTGTTTTCAGGGCCCGAAAAGCATTTTGACAGCATGTTGTCACTTAGGCTGTTACTTTTGTCCAGAAGCACTCAGAAACGTGTTTCCAAGCCAGAAACATGTGGTTTGGTGAATTCCATAGTAGCAAGGCAGTTTCCTCTGGATTCCATCACTATTTGGGCAGAAAACAGCATCATGTCACTTTTAGTGTTTTCAGGGCCCGAAAAGCATTTTGACAGCATGTTGTCACTTAGGCTGTTACTTTTGTCCAGAAGCATTCAGAAACTTGTTTCCAAGCCAGAAACATGTACTTTGGTGAAGTCTATAGTAGCAAGGCAGTTTCTTCTGGTTTTCATCACTAGTTGGTCAGAAAACAGCAACATGTCACTTTTAGTGTTTTCAGGGCCCGAAAAGCATTTTGACAGCATGTTGTCACTTAGGCTGCTACTTTTGTCCAGAAACACTCAGAAACGAGTTTCCAAGCCAGAAACATGTACTTTGGTGAAGTCTATAGTAGCAAGGCAGTTTCTTCTGGTTTTCATCACTAGTTGGTCAGAAAACAGCAACATGTCACTTTTAGTGTTTTCAGGGCCCGAAAAGCATTTTGACAGTATGTTGTCACTTAGGCTGTTACTTTTGTCCAGAAGCACTCAGAAACTTGTTTCCAAGCCAGAAACATGTACTTTGGTGAAGTCTATAGTAGCAAGGCAGTTTCTTCTGGTTTTCATCACTAGTTGGTCAGAAAACAGCAACATGTCACTTTTAGTGTTTTCAGGGCCCGAAAAGCATTTTGACAGCATGTTGTCACTTAGGCTGCTACTTTTGTCCAGAAACACTCAGAAACGAGTTTCCAAGCCAGAAACATGTACTTTGGTGAAGTCTATAGTAGCAAGGCAGTTTCTTCTGGTTTTCATCACTAGTTGGTCAGAAAACAGCAACATGTCACTTTTAGTGTTTTCAGGGCCCGAAAAGCATTTTGACAGCATGTTGTCACTTAGGCTGCTACTTTTGTCCAGAAACACTCAGAAAAGAGTTTCCAAGCCAGAAACATGTACTTTGGTGAAGTCTATAGTAGCAAGGCAGTTTCTTCTGGTTTCCATCACTAGTTGGTCAGAAAACAGCAACATGTCACTTTTAGTGTTTTCAGGGCCCGAAAAGCATTTTGACAGCATGTTGTCACTTAGGCTGTTACTTTTGTCCAGAAGCACTCAGAAACGAGTTTCCAAGCCAGAAACATGTACTTTGGTGAAGTCTATAGTAGCAAGGCAGTTTCTTCTGGTTTTCATCACTAGTTGGTCAGAAAACAGCAACATGTCACTTTTAGTGTTTTCAGGGCCCGAAAAGCATTTTGACAGCATGTTGTCACTTAGGCTGTTACTTTTGTCCAGAAGCATTCAGAAACTTGTTTCCAAGCCAGAAACATGTACTTTGGTGAAGTCTATAGTAGCAAGGCAGTTTCTTCTGGTTTTCATCACTAGTTGGTCAGAAAACAGCAACATGTCACTTTTAGTGTTTTCAGGGCCCGAAAAGCATTTTGACAGCATGTTGTCACTTAGGCTGCTACTTTTGTCCAGAAACACTCAGAAACGAGTTTCCAAGCCAGAAACATGTACTTTGGTGAAGTCTATAGTAGCAAGGCAGTTTCTTCTGGTTTTCATCACTAGTTGGTCAGAAAACAGCAACATGTCACTTTTAGTGTTTTCAGGGCCCGAAAAGCATTTTGACAGCATGTTGTCACTTAGGCTGTTACTTTTGTCCAGAAGCATTCAGAAACTTGTTTCCAAGCCAGAAACATGTACTTTGGTGAAGTCTATAGTAGCAAGGCAGTTTCTTCTGGTTTTCATCACTAGTTGGTCAGAAAACAGCAACATGTCACTTTTAGTGTTTTCAGGGCCCGAAAAGCATTTTGACAGCATGTTGTCACTTAGGCTGTTACTTTTGTCCAGAAGCACTCAGAAACTTGTTTCCAAGCCAGAAACATGTACTTTGGTGAAGTCTATAGTAGCAAGGCAGTTTCTTCTGGTTTTCATCACTAGTTGGTCAGAAAACAGCAACATGTCACTTTTAGTGTTTTCAGGGCCCGAAAAGCATTTTGACAGCATGTTGTCACTTAGGCTGCCTACTTTTGTCCAGAAACACTCAGAAACGAGTTTCCAAGCCAGAAACATGTACTTTGGTGAAGTCTATAGTAGCAAGGCAGTTTCTTCTGGTTTTCATCACTAGTTGGTCAGAAAACAGCAACATGTCACTTTTAGTGTTTTCAGGGCCCGAAAAGCATTTTGACAGCATGTTGTCACTTAGGCTGTTACTTTTGTCCAGAAGCACTCAGAAACTTGTTTCCAAGCCAGAAACATGTACTTTGGTGAAGTCTATAGTAGCAAGGCAGTTTCTTCTGGTTTTCATCACTAGTTGGTCAGAAAACAGCAACATGTCACTTTTAGTGTTTTCAGGGCCCGAAAAGCATTTTGACAGCATGTTGTCACTTAGGCTGCTACTTTTGTCGAGAAACACTCAGAAACAAGTTTCCAAGCCAGAAACATGTACTTTGGTGAAGTCTATAGTAGCAAGGCAGTTTCTTCTGGTTTTCATCACTAGTTGGTCAGAAAACAGCAACATGTCACTTTTAGTGTTTTCAGGGCCCGAAAAGCATTTTGACAGCATGTTGTCACTTAGGCTGTTACTTTTGTCCAGAAGCATTCAGAAACTTGTTTCCAAGCCAGAAACATGTACTTTGGTGAAGTCTATAGTAGCAAGGCAGTTTCTTCTGGTTTTCATCACTAGTTGGTCAGAAAACAGCAACATGTCACTTTTAGTGTTTTCAGGCCCCGAAAAGCATTTTGAGAGCATGTTGTCACTTAGGCTGTTGCTTATGACCTGAAGCACTCAGAAACAAGTTTCCAAGCCAGAAACATGTGGTTTGGTGAATTCTATAGTAGCAAGGCAGTTTCCTCTTGATTCCATCACTATTTGGGCAGAAAACAGCATCATGTCACTTTTAGTGTTTTCAGGGCCCGAAAAGCATTTTGACAGCATGTTGTCACTTAGGCTGTTACTTTTGTCCAGAAGCACTCAGAAACGTGTTTCCAAGCCAGAAACATGTGGTTTGGTGAATTCCATAGTAGCAAGGCAGTTTCCTCTGGATTCCATCACTATTTGGGCAGAAAACAGCATCATGTCACTTTTAGTGTTTTCAGGGCCCGAAAAGCATTTTGACAGCATGTTGTCACTTAGGCTGTTACTTTTGTCCAGAAGCACTTCAGAAACTAGTTTCCAAGCCAGAAACATGTACTTTGGCTGAAGTCTATAGTAGCAAGGCAGTTTCTTCTGGTTTTCATCACTAGTTGGCTCAGAAAACAGCAACATGTCACTTAGTGTTTTCAGGGCCCGAAAAGCATTTTGACAGCATGTTGTCACTTAGGCTGCTACTTTTGTCCAGAAACACTCAGAAACGAGTTTCCAAGCCAGAAACATGTACTTTGGTGAAGTCTATAGTAGCAAGGCAGTTTCTTCTGGTTTTCATCACTAGTTGGTCAGAAAACAGCAACATGTCACTTTTAGTGTTTTCAGGGCCCGAAAAGCATTTTGACAGTATGTTGTCACTTAGGCTGTTACTTTTGTCCAGAAGCACTCAGAAACTTGTTTCCAAGCCAGAAACATGTACTTTGGTGAAGTCTATAGTAGCAAGGCAGTTTCTTCTGGTTTTCATCACTAGTTGGTCAGAAAACAGCAACATGTCACTTTTAGTGTTTTCAGGGCCCGAAAAGCATTTTGACAGCATGTTGTCACTTAGGCTGCTACTTTTGTCCACAAACACTCAGAAACGAGTTTCCAAGCCAGAAACATGTACTTTGGTGAAGTCTATAGTAGCAAGGCAGTTTCTTCTGGTTTTCATCACTAGTTGGTCAGAAAACAGCAACATGTCACTTTTAGTGTTTTCAGGGCCCGAAAAGCATTTTGACAGCATGTTGTCACTTAGGCTGTTACTTTTGTCCAGAAGCATTCAGAAACTTGTTTCCAAGCCAGAAACATGTACTTTGGTGAAGTCTATAGTAGCAAGGCAGTTTCTTCTGGTTTTCATCACTAGTTGGTCAGAAAACAGCAACATGTCACTTTTAGTGTTTTCAGGCCCCGAAAAGCATTTTGAGAGCATGTTGTCACTTAGGCTGTTGCTTGTGACCTGAAGCACTCAGAAACAAGTTTCCAAGCCAGAAACATGTGGTTTGGTGAATTCTATAGTAGCAAGGCAGTTTCCTCTTGATTCCATCACTATTTGGGCAGAAAACAGCATCATGTCACTTTTAGTGTTTTCAGGGCCCGAAAAGCATTTTGACAGCATGTTGTCACTTAGGCTGTTACTTTTGTCCAGAAGCACTCAGAAACGTGTTTCCAAGCCAGAAACATGTGGTTTGTTGAATTCCATAGTAGCAAGGCAGTTTCCTCTGGATTCCATCACTATTTGGGCAGAAAACAGCATCATGTCACTTTTAGTGTTTTCAGGGCCCGAAAAGCATTTTGACAGCATGTTGTCACTTAGGCTGTTACTTTTGTCCAGAAGCATTCAGAAACTTGTTTCCAAGCCAGAAACATGTACTTTGGTGAAGTCTATAGTAGCAAGGCAGTTTCTTCTGGTTTTCATCACTAGTTGGTCAGAAAACAGCAACATGTCACTTTTAGTGTTTTCAGGGCCCGAAAAGCATTTTGACAGCATGTTGTCACTTAGGCTGCTACTTTTGTCCAGAAACACTCAGAAAAGAGTTTCCAAGCCAGAAACATGTACTTTGGTGAAGTCTATAGTAGCAAGGCAGTTTCTTCTGGTTTTCATCACTAGTTGGTCAGAAAACAGCAACATGTCACTTTTAGTGTTTTCAGGGCCCGAAAAGCATTTTGACAGCATGTTGTCACTTAGGCTGCTACTTTTGTCCAGAAACACTCAGAAAAGAGTTTCCAAGCCAGAAACATGTACTTTGGTGAAGTCTATAGTAGCAAGGCAGTTTCTTCTGGTTTTCATCACTAGTTGGTCAGAAAACAGCAACATGTCACTTTTAGTGTTTTCAGGGCCCGAAAAGCATTTTGACAGCATGTTGTCACTTAGGCTGTTACTTTTGTCCAGAAGCACTCAGAAACGTGTTTCCAAGCCAGAAACATGTGGTTTGGTGAATTCCATAGTAGCAAGGCAGTTTCCTCTGGATTCCATCACTATTTGGGCAGAAAAACAGCATCATGTCACTTTTAGTGTTTTCAGGGCCCGAAAAGCATTTTGACAGCATGTTGTCACTTAGGCTGTTACTTTTGTCCAGAAGCATTCAGAAACTTGTTTCCAAGCCAGAAACATGTACTTTGGTGAAGTCTATAGTAGCAAGGCAGTTTCTTCTGGTTTTCATCACTAGTTGGTCATAAAACAGCAACATGTCACTTTTAGTGTTTTCAGGGCCCGAAAAAGCATTTTGACAGCATGTTGTCACTTAGGCTGCTACTTTTGTCCAGAAACACTCAGAAACGAGTTTCCAAGCCAGAAACATGTACTTTGGTGAAGTCTATAGTAGCAAGGCAGTTTCTTCTGGTTTCATCACTAGTTGGTCAGAAAACAGCAACATGTCACTTTTAGTGTTTTCAGGGCCCGAAAAGCATTTTGACAGCATGTTGTCACTTAGGCTGCTACTTTTGTCCAGAAACACTCAGAAAAGAGTTTCCAAGCCAGAAACATGTACTTTGGTGAAGTCTATAGTAGCAAGGCAGTTTCTTCTGGTTTCCATCACTAGTTGGTCAGAAAACAGCAACATGTCACTTTTAGTGTTTTCAGGGCCCGAAAAGCATTTTGACAGCATGTTGTCACTTAGGCTGTTACTTTTGTCCAGAAGCACTCAGAAACGAGTTTCCAAGCCAGAAACATGTACTTTGGTGAAGTCTATAGTAGCAAGGCAGTTTCTTCTGGTTTTCATCACTAGTTGGTCAGAAAACAGCAACATGTCACTTTTAGTGTTTTCAGGGGCCCGAAAAGCATTTTGACAGCATGTTGTCACTTAGGCTGTTACTTTTGTCCAGAAGCATTCAGAAACTTGTTTCCAAGCCAGAAACATGTACTTTGGTGAAGTCTATAGTAGCAAGGCAGTTTCTTCTGGTTTTCATCACTAGTTGGTCAGAAAACAGCAACATGTCACTTTTAGTGTTTTCAGGGCCCGAAAAGCATTTTGACAGCATGTTGTCACTTAGGCTGCTACTTTTGTCCAGAAACACTCAGAAACGAGTTTCCAAGCCAGAAACATGTACTTTGGTGAAGTCTATAGTAGCAAGGCAGTTTCTTCTGGTTTTCATCACTAGTTGGTCAGAAAACAGCAACATGTCACTTTTAGTGTTTTCAGGGCCCGAAAAGCATTTTGACAGCATGTTGTCACTTAGGCTGCTACTTTTGTCCAGAAACACTCAGAAACGAGTTTCCAAGCCAGAAACATGTACTTTGGTGAAGTCTATAGTAGCAAGGCAGTTTCTTCTGGTTTTCATCACTAGTTGGTCAGAAAACAGCAACATGTCACTTTTAGTGTTTTCAGGGCCCGAAAAGCATTTTGACAGCATGTTGTCACTTAGGCTGCTACTTTTGTCCAGAAACACTCAGAAAAGAGTTTCCAAGCCAGAAACATGTACTTTGGTGAAGTCTATAGTAGCAAGGCAGTTTCTTCTGGTTTCCATCACTAGTTGGTCAGAAAACAGCAACATGTCACTTTTAGTGTTTTCAGGGCCCGAAAAGCATTTTGACAACATGTTGTCACTTAGGCTGTTACTTTTGTCCAGAAGCACTCAGAAACTTGTTTCCAAGCCAGAAACATGTACTTTGGTGAAGTCTATAGTAGCAAGGCAGTTTCTTCTGGTTTTCATCACTAGTTGGTCAGAAAACAGCAACATGTCACTTTTAGTGTTTTCAGGGCCCGAAAAGCATTTTGACAGCATGTTGTCACTTAGGCTGCTACTTTTGTCCAGAAACACTCAGAAACGAGTTTCCAAGCCAGAAACATGTACTTTGGTGAAGTCTATAGTAGCAAGGCAGTTTCTTCTGGTTTTCATCACTAGTTGGTCAGAAAACAGCAACATGTCACTTTTAGTGTTTTCAGGGCCCGAAAAGCATTTTGACAGCATGTTGTCACTTAGGCTGCTACTTTTGTCCAGAAACACTCAGAAACGAGTTTCCAAGCCAGAAACATGTACTTTGGTGAAGTCTATAGTAGCAAGGCAGTTTCTTCTGGTTTTCATCACTAGTTGGTCAGAAAACAGCAACATGTCACTTTTAGTGTTTTCAGGGCCCGAAAAGCATTTTGACAGCATGTTGTCACTTAGGCTGCTACTTTTGTCCAGAAACACTCAGAAAAGAGTTTCCAAGCCAGAAACATGTACTTTGGTGAAGTCTATAGTAGCAAGGCAGTTTCTTCTGGTTTTCATCACTAGTTGGTCAGAAAACAGCAACATGTCACTTTTAGTGTTTTCAGGGCCCGAAAAGCATTTTGACAGCATGTTGTCACTTAGGCTGTTACTTTTGTCCAGAAGCACTCAGAAACTTGTTTCCAAGCCAGAAACATGTACTTTGGTGAAGTCTATAGTAGCAAGGCAGTTTCTTCTGGTTTTCATCACTAGTTGGTCAGAAAACAGCAACATGTCACTTTTAGTGTTTTCAGGGCCCGAAAAGCATTTTGACAGCATGTTGTCACTTAGGCTGCTACTTTTGTCCAGAAACACTCAGAAACGAGTTTCCAAGCCAGAAACATGTACTTTGGTGAAGTCTATAGTAGCAAGGCAGTTTCTTCTGGTTTTCATCACTAGTTGGTCAGAAAACAGCATCATGTCACTTTTAGTGTTTTCAGGCCTCGAAAAGCATTTTGAGAGCATGTTGTCACTTAGGCTGTTACTTTTGACCAGAAGCACTCAGAAGCAAGTTTCCAAGCCAGAAACATGTGGTTTGGTGAATTCTATAGTAGCAAGGCAGTTTCCTCTGGTTTCCATCACTAGTTGGTCAGAAAACAGCAACATGTCACTTTTAGTGTTTTCAGGGCCCGAAAAGCATTTTGACAGCATGTTGTCACTTAGGCTGTTACTTTTGTCCAGAAGCATCAGAAACTTGTTTCCAAGCCAGAAACATGTACTTTGGTGAAGTCTATAGTAGCAAGGCAGTTTCTTCTGGTTTTCATCACTAGTTGGTCAGAAAACAGCAACATGTCACTTTTAGTGTTTTCAGGGCCCGAAAAGCATTTTGACAGCATGTTGTCACTTAGGCTGCTACTTTTGTCCAGAAACACTCAGAAACGAGTTTCCAAGCCAGAAACATGTACTTTGGTGAAGTCTATAGTAGCAAGGCAGTTTCTTCTGGTTTCCATCACTAGTTGGTCAGAAAACAGCAACATGTCACTTTTAGTGTTTTCAGGGCCGAAAAGCATTTTGACAGCATGTTGTCACTTAGGCTGCTACTTTGTCCAGAAACAACACTCAGAAAAGAGTTTCCAAGCCAGAAACATGTACTTTGGTGAAGTCTATAGTAGCAAGGCAGTTTCTTCTGGTTTTCATCACTAGTTGGTCAGAAAACAGCAACATGTCACTTTTAGTGTTTTCAGGGCCCGAAAAGCATTTTGACAGCATGTTGTCACTTAGGCTGTTACTTTTGTCCAGAAGCACTCAGAAACTTGTTTCCAAGCCAGAAACATGTACTTTGGTGAAGTCTATAGTAGCAAGGCAGTTTCTTCTGGTTTTCATCACTAGTTGGTCAGAAAACAGCAACATGTCACTTTTAGTGTTTTCAGGGCCCGAAAAGCATTTTGACAGCATGTTGTCACTTAGGCTGCTACTTTTGTCCAGAAACACTCAGAAAAGAGTTTCCAAGCCAGAAACATGTACTTTGGTGAAGTCTATAGTAGCAAGGCAGTTTCTTCTGGTTTCCATCACTAGTTGGTCAGAAAACAGCAACATGTCACTTTTAGTGTTTTCAGGGCCCGAAAAGCATTTTGACAGCATGTTGTCACTTAGGCTGCTACTTTTGTCCAGAAACACTCAGAAAAGAGTTTCCAAGCCAGAAACATGTACTTTGGTGAAGTCTATAGTAGCAAGGCAGTTTCTTCTGGTTTTCATCACTAGTTGGTCAGAAAACAGCAACATGTCACTTTTAGTGTTTTCAGGGCCCGAAAAGCATTTTGACAGCATGTTGTCACTTAGGCTGTTACTTTTGTCCAGAAGCACTCAGAAACTTGTTTCCAAGCCAGAAACATGTACTTTGGTGAAGTCTATAGTAGCAAGGCAGTTTCTTCTGGTTTTCATCACTAGTTGGTCAGAAAACAGCAACATGTCACTTTTAGTGTTTTCAGGGCCCGAAAAGCATTTTGACAGCATGTTGTCACTTAGGCTGCTACTTTTGTCCAGAAACACTCAGAAACGAGTTTCCAAGCCAGAAACATGTACTTTGGTGAAGTCTATAGTAGCAAGGCAGTTTCTTCTGGTTTTCATCACTAGTTGGTCAGAAAACAGCAACATGTCACTTTTAGTGTTTTCAGGGCCCGAAAAGCATTTTGACAGCATGTTGTCACTTAGGCTGCTACTTTTGTCCAGAAACACTCAGAAAAGAGTTTCCAAGCCAGAAACATGTACTTTGGTGAAGTCTATAGTAGCAAGGCAGTTTCTTCTGGTTTTCATCACTAGTTGGTCAGAAAACAGCAACATGTCACTTTTAGTGTTTTCAGGGCCCGAAAAGCATTTTGACAGCATGTTGTCACTTAGGCTGCTACTTTTGTCCAGAAACACTCAGAAAAGAGTTTCCAAGCCAGAAACATGTACTTTGGTGAAGTCTATAGTAGCAAGGCAGTTTCTTCTGGTTTCCATCACTAGTTGGTCAGAAAACAGCAACATGTCACTTTTAGTGTTTTCAGGGCCCGAAAAGCATTTTGACAGCATGTTGTCACTTAGGCTGTTACTTTTGTCCAGAAGCACTCAGAAACTTGTTTCCAAGCCAGAAACATGTACTTTGGTGAAGTCTATAGTAGCAAGGCAGTTTCTTCTGGTTTTCATCACTAGTTGGTCAGAAAACAGCAACATGTCACTTTTAGTGTTTTCAGGGCCCGAAAAGCATTTTGACAGCATGTTGTCACTTAGGCTGCTACTTTTGTCCAGAAACACTCAGAAACGAGTTTCCAAGCCAGAAACATGTACTTTGGTGAAGTCTATAGTAGCAAGGCAGTTTCTTCTGGTTTTCATCACTAGTTGGTCAGAAAACAGCAACATGTCACTTTTAGTGTTTTCAGGGCCCGAAAAGCATTTTGACAGCATGTTGTCACTTAGGCTGCTACTTTTGTCCAGAAACACTCAGAAAAGAGTTTCCAAGCCAGAAACATGTACTTTGGTGAAGTCTATAGTAGCAAGGCAGTTTCTTCTGGTTTTCATCACTAGTTGGTCAGAAAACAGCAACATGTCACTTTTAGTGTTTTCAGGGCCCGAAAAGCATTTTGACAGCATGTTGTCACTTAGGCTGTTACTTTTATCCAGAAGCATTCAGAAACTTGTTTCCAAGCCAGAAACATGTACTTTGGTGAAGTCTATAGTAGCAAGGCAGTTTCTTCTGGTTTTCATCACTAGTTGGTCAGAAAACAGCAACATGTCACTTTTAGTGTTTTCAGGGCCCGAAAAGCATTTTGACAGCATGTTGTCACTTAGGCTGCTACTTTTGTCCAGAAACACTCAGAAACGAGTTTCCAAGCCAGAAACATGTACTTTGGTGAAGTCTATAGTAGCAAGGCAGTTTCTTCTGGTTTTCATCACTAGTTGGTCAGAAAACAGCAACATGTCACTTTTAGTGTTTTCAGGGCCCGAAAAGCATTTTGACAGCATGTTGTCACTTAGGCTGTTACTTTTGTCCAGAAGCATTCAGAAACTTGTTTCCAAGCCAGAAACATGTACTTTGGTGAAGTCTATAGTAGCAAGGCAGTTTCTTCTGGTTTTCATCACTAGTTGGTCAGAAAACAGCAACATGTCACTTTTAGTGTTTTCAGGGCCCGAAAAGCATTTTGACAGCATGTTGTCACTTAGGCTGCTACTTTTGTCCAGAAACACTCAGAAACGAGTTTCCAAGCCAGAAACATGTACTTTGGTGAAGTCTATAGTAGCAAGGCAGTTTCTTCTGGTTTTCATCACTAGTTGGTCAGAAAACAGCAACATGTCACTTTTAGTGTTTTCAGGGCCCGAAAAGCATTTTGACAGCATGTTGTCACTTAGGCTGCTACTTTTGTCCAGAAACACTCAGAAAAGAGTTTCCAAGCCAGAAACATGTACTTTGGTGAAGTCTATAGTAGCAAGGCAGTTTCTTCTGGTTTTCATCACTAGTTGGTCAGAAAACAGCAACATGTCACTTTTAGTGTTTTCAGGGCCCGAAAAGCATTTTGACAGCATGTTGTCACTTAGGCTGCTACTTTTGTCCAGAAACACTCAGAAAAGAGTTTCCAAGCCAGAAACATGTACTTTGGTGAAGTCTATAGTAGCAAGGCAGTTTCTTCTGGTTTTCCACTAGTTGGTCAGAAAACAGCAACATGTCACTTTTAGTGTTTTCAGGGCCCGAAAAGCATTTTGACAGCATGTTGTCACTTAGGCTGCTACTTTTGTCCAGAAACACTCAGAAAAGAGTTTCCAAGCCAGAAACATGTACTTTGGTGAAGTCTATAGTAGCAAGGCAGTTTCTTCTGGTTTCCATCACTAGTTGGTCAGAAAACAGCAACATGTCACTTTTAGTGTTTTCAGGGCCCGAAAAGCATTTTGACAGCATGTTGTCACTTAGGCTGCTACTTTTGTCCAGAAACACTCAGAAAAGAGTTTCCAAGCCAGAAACATGTACTTTGGTGAAGTCTATAGTAGCAAGGCAGTTTCTTCTGGTTTTCATCACTAGTTGGTCAGAAAACAGCAACATGTCACTTTTAGTGTTTTCAGGGCCCGAAAAGCATTTTGACAGCATGTTGTCACTTAGGCTGTTACTTTTGTCCAGAAGCACTCAGAAACTTGTTTCCAAGCCAGAAACATGTACTTTGGTGAAGTCTATAGTAGCAAGGCAGTTTCTTCTGGTTTTCATCACTAGTTGGTCAGAAAACAGCAACATGTCACTTTTAGTGTTTTCAGGGCCCGAAAAGCATTTTGACAGCATGTTGTCACTTAGGCTGCTACTTTTGTCCAGAAACACTCAGAAAAGAGTTTCCAAGCCAGAAACATGTACTTTGGTGAAGTCTATAGTAGCAAGGCAGTTTCTTCTTGGTTTCCATCACTAGTTGGTCAGAAAACAGCAACATGTCACTTTTAGTGTTTTCAGGGCCCGAAAAGCATTTTGACAGCATGTTGTCACTTAGGCTGCTACTTTTGTCCAGAAACACTCAGAAAAGAGTTTCCAAGCCAGAAACATGTACTTTGGTGAAGTCTATAGTAGCAAGGCAGTTTCTTCTGGTTTTCATCACTAGTTGGTCAGAAAACAGCAACATGTCACTTTTAGTGTTTTCAGGGCCCGAAAAGCATTTTGACAGCATGTTGTCACTTAGGCTGTTACTTTTGTCCAGAAGCACTCAGAAACTTGTTTCCAAGCCAGAAACATGTACTTTGGTGAAGTCTATAGTAGCAAGGCAGTTTCTTCTGGTTTTCATCACTAGTTGGTCAGAAAACAGCAACATGTCACTTTTAGTGTTTTCAGGGCCCGAAAAGCATTTTGACAGCATGTTGTCACTTAGGCTGCTACTTTTGTCCAGAAACACTCAGAAACGAGTTTCCAAGCCAGAAACATGTACTTTGGTGAAGTCTATAGTAGCAAGGCAGTTTCTCTTCTGGTTTTCATCACTAGTTGGTCAGAAAACAGCAACATGTCACTTTTAGTGTTTTCAGGGCCCGAAAAGCATTTTGACAGCATGTTGTCACTTAGGCTGCTACTTTTGTCCAGAAACACTCAGAAAAGAGTTTCCAAGCCAGAAACATGTACTTTGGTGAAGTCTATAGTAGCAAGGCAGTTTCTTCTGGTTTTCATCACTAGTTGGTCAGAAAACAGCAACATGTCACTTTTAGTGTTTTCAGGGCCCGAAAAGCATTTTGACAGCATGTTGTCACTTAGGCTGCTACTTTTGTCCAGAAACACTCAGAAAAGAGTTTCCAAGCCAGAAACATGTACTTTGGTGAAGTCTATAGTAGCAAGGCAGTTT